>NC_037672.1:35710931-35965609 GCF_003255815.1 Theropithecus gelada
CAAAAAAAAAAAAAAAAAAAAAAAAAAAAAAAAAAAAAGAAAAGAAAAGAAAAGAAAGGAAACAGAGCTAAATTTACATTTTAAAAAACTGGCTATAATGGAGTCTGGGAAAAAATTGTGTATATTTAAAATTCTATCATTGATCAGTTTCTTTTGGTTTTACCCAGTACTTTCTTTAAAATATTGCAAATGATAAAACTCGTCTGCAGGTGACCCTTTTTCCCCAAGTATCAATAAAAAGAAGGTATACTTCTGAGTAAACTAATTGTGATGATATGTAATTTGTTGAAACCGGAGAAAATGTATCATCTTGAGAATGTAATATACAGAAAACTAAATGAATTTTCCAATTATGATTAATAAAGCTTGATTCTTTTTTATGAATTCTATAGATAAAAAGTAGCACACACTTTTTTTTCCTTTCTTTTGCACCATTTAGTTAGTACTTTATGTAAGGATGACTAATTTCTGTTTAACCTCTGAAGTAACTGAAGAGTGAAGTATTTAGGGAGGGTAGCGTGGGGGTGAATTGCAGAAACTCACGGTGCAGATGTATTACCCTTTGAGATACTGCTTTGACCCTATAGTGGAGATTGTATGTTAGAAAATGAGAGCCAAGCAACGTGCAGATAAAACTAAAAACCTTGTCTCACAGCATCTACATTCTGTGGGATTCAGTTTTGTCCAACTGATTCTCCTTGCGTATTTATTTTACACAGGAAATCAGTTGGAAGTCAGACCCTAGACTTCCATATGACAGTTCTGTGCCTCCTGCCTCAGAAAATACTTCCCCTCTTGTTAGGCAGGATGGCTGCATTCAATAACATTGTTTACACTGGAATCTATCTCACCCCCTCCTATCTCATGGTAGTCTGTGGTAATACATGTTCCATTTTCTCAATCAGCCTTCCCCTGAGGGAGTCCCAATCTTCTAACACATGGGATGTTTACTAGATCTGTGGTCTCTTGCTTAAACTTCATCAAGGTGAGAATTTTTTTTCTCTTTGCACTTTGTCCAACAGAACCCAGGCTCAAGAAATGTTGAAAAACTTGTGTCCAAAACGTCATTTTGTACAGCCACAATGTCTTTATATATTATAGTCGATTTCAATGCTGTAGGCAATACACTTTAGATTCTGCTGTTTATGCTTTTGGATAATGTTTCTAGCCTCAGATTCCTATATGAGCACCAAAATGCATGAAGAGGGTGTAGTGAATATGATTGTCACTTTCTATACAGTTGGCTATTCGTGCTGCCCATATTATTAATCCATAGATTGAGCTTTATTACACCAAATTGGGCTTATCAGCTATCATCTGGCTAGTGATGATTTCAAGATTGTATGTAGTAGAGCTTCTGGCACATCTTACTCCTGGGGCTTCTCTTAGGAGGCAGTTTTTAATGGCTGAGCATTTTCTTGGATAAGAAGCATCTTGAAGAAGGGAAGCAGGGCATCGTTGGTATTTGCCTCATCTTTTGTGTTTGTCCCCAACACAGGCTGGCCAATCAAAATATTCTATCTTTCTGGTCACACTAAATACTTCTGGCCTAGGGATCTGACTAAAACCAAGCAAAGAGACACAATTATAACCTGGGACTTTTGCCAGATCCTATGAAAAATAGACCTTCTTCCATAAGATATAAGCCTAGCATTCCTGGTAGCCATCTCATCACTACTGGAGATAAAACCTAGCTTAGTTCAAAGGAAAACAGAGTCAACAATTAAAAGGAGATATTTCTAACATCATTTGAGCATCTGGATTAGCCACATCATAAGTGAATAGACCACTGGAGTTTTCAGTTCCATTATCTAATTGTCCATTGTCCCCCTTTTTGCCTAAGCTATTTTGAGTTGAGTTTCCATCATTTGCAGCCAAGACTTTTGAAATATACACCACCTACTTTCTCCAGAGATCAAAGTGGGCCACTCCAAGATTTCTAAGTGCCAGAGAGCCTAGAATGTGATCACTAAGCCAAGAACATTGTGAGTGACTCTCCCTAGGAATAGCCTCCTATCCACTCTATCGAAGTTTCTCCCAAGGGAGAGGGAGGTGGGAAAGCATCCAGAAATGATAGCATGTGGGAAGTTAGTGAAACATTTGAGCGTCTCCCAAATCATCATATGTAGAAAAAGTAGAATAGCAAAATGTATATATTAATGGTAAAAAAGTGACTTGAGGACATTCAACTCCAAATGAATCTTGTCTTCCTCTCAGTATTAGGAAAATACTAATGTGTTTCCTATTTATAAAGATAAATAACACTTACTCAGAGCTTATTATTATCCAAGTATTATTTGAGTTCAGTTAATCCTCACATAAACACTTTGAAGGAGTTACAATCATTATTCTCAATTTGCAGATGAGGGAGTTAGGGGCTTAAGTAACTTGCTGAATGTCATGCAACTAGTAAATTGGCAGAGCCATGAGTTCAAACACTATGGCTCCAGAGTATGAATCTAGCCTTGCCCTCTATACATTCATTACCAATTAAGGAAAGAAACAGATATCAGTAACACCTCCTAGACAAAAAACAAATTCTAAAATAATCATAACAATTCTATGTCAATGAACAAATATATGTAGAAAAAGGACCTATTGAATAAAATTATCTTAGCATTGTAGTAGAAGTTGTATCTATTCCCAAAGATTCAACTGAAGGCCCCTTTAAAAAGATATTTGCAAATTCACTAGCTATTACAAGTTTAAATTGGATGTATTTATTGGCTTTACCCGGGTAGAAAGGAAAATCCTGGATAGATGCCATTCATTGATACTCTGCCCAATAAGATAAAATTTGACCATTGAATGGAGACTCTTAATAGGAAAAAAAAAAAAAAGGTAAACAAATATGCAGCTACAGCGATAAAGAAAAAATTTAGCTCCTATTGTGCTTATTTCGTTCTATTCATTCTTTATGTGTAGAAATTTATCCTACTTGCTATCATAAAACATGTTTGAGCTGCTGTTAGCATAAACAACTCTTTCTTTTTAAATTTCTCTTTTTTTTTTCTATTCCTTTTCCCTTTTTCTTGTTCCTTACATGCATTCAGCTGTATAGACTGAATATAGTCTATACAACTTCAGATAAAACTAAGAACTTGTCTCACAGCATCTACATTCTGTGGGATTCAGTTTCATCCTACTGAATCTCTGTGTGTTTATTTCACACAGAAAATCAATTGGAAGTCAAACCCTAGACTTCCATATTATAGCTCTCTACCTCAGAAAAATACTTCCAGGGCCGGGCGCGGTGGCTCACGCCTGTAATCCCAGCACTTTGGGAGGCCGAGGCGGGGGGATCACGAGGTCAGGAGATCCAGACCATCCTAGCTAACACGGTGAAACCCCGTCTCTACTAAAAATGCAAAAAAATTAGCCGGGCGTGGCCGTGTGAACCCGGGAGGCGGAGCTTGCAGTGAGCCGAGATTGCGCCACTGCACTTCAGCCTGGGTGACTGAGCGAGATTCCGTCTCAAAAAAAAAAAAACAAAAAAACTTCCCCTCACATTAGGCAGGATGGCTATATTCAATAACATTATACACTAAAATTTGTTTGCTTGCTGAAAATAACTTACAGGGCATTCCCGGAAAGAAGGCATGATACTTTGTTCATATTTTCAGTTAAAGCCTACACATTGTTCTTTAGCCTTCTTACATATGTCATTCAGTCTTTCCTTTGACCCTATGAAGAAATGATTATCATTAAAGCAGTAATGTTAATTGGCATGTAGCAATTATACATATTTAGGGGGTACATAGTGATGTTTCTATACATATAAAGTATGGTAATCAGATCAAGGTAATTAGCATATTCATCATCTTGAGCATTTATCATTTATTTGTGCTGACAACATTCAATATCTTTCTTCCAGCTATTTGAAACTATCTAATATATCATTGTTAACTATAATCACCCTACAGAAGTACAGGACACTAGGGTTTATTCCTCCTATCTAACGATAATTTTGCATTCTTTGATGCAAAAATGAATTTTTTAGATGATGATATTATAGCTCATGGAGGCAAAGTATGCAAGAGTAACCTTGCATTTTGCTCAAAAGTATATGTTGTAAAGTTTAAATGGGAAACACCTATGTAGAGTGTTTCATTAGCATAGGACACAGCACACAGTAAGTCCTTACTGTCAGCCTCCATGTGGACATTCACTGTTCAACAGCTTCCAGTTTGGCTACTCTCATCCCAGTGTAGGCACTATTTAATGAACCAGTTACAAGTCATGCCTCTGCTCAAATCCTTTCACGTCTATCTGTTCTACTCAGACTTAAACCTAGTGTCTTCCCGATGGCCTGCTGGGTCTTATGAAATCTGATCCCAATCACATGTCCAAGTTTATTTCTTACACTCTTATCCTCCTTCTCTCCAGACACACATTTCCTCCTTGTTTTTGAATGTGCCAAGATCACCCCCACCTCAGGTCCTCTGCACTCAGGCTCCTTCTGCCTTGAATGCTTTTAGCCCCAGACATCCAAATGACACATTTCCTCAATTTCTTCCTGTCTCTCATCAAATGCCTCATCAGAAAGATCTTTTCTGATCACCTAATCTAAGTGTTACCAGAAAGGAGTCTCAACTCAGGCCCCACGAGAGGGCTGTTGGATCTTGAGCAAGAATTCAGGGTGCGGTCTGTGAGGCCTCTGAGCCCAAGCCAAGTCATCGCATCCCCTGTGACTTGCACGTATACGCCCAGATGGCCTGAAGTAACTGAAGAATCACAAAAGAAATGAAAATGCCTGCCCCACCTTAACTGATGACATTCCACCACAAAAGAAGTAAAAACGGCGGGTCCTTGCCTTAAGTGATGACATTACCTTGTGAAAGTCCTTTTCTTGGCTCATCCTGGCTCAAAAAGCTTCCCCACTGAGCACCTTGTGACCCCCACTCCTGCCCGACAGAGAACAACCCCCCTTTGACTGCAATTTTCCTTTACCTTCCCAAATCCTATAAAACGGCCTCACCCTTAACTCCCTTCACTGACTCTCTTTTCAGACTCAGCCCGCCTGCATCCAGGTGATTAAAAAGCTTTATTGCTCACACAAAGCCTGTTTGGTGGTCTCTTCACATGGACGCACATGACAAGGTCCACAAAGTGAAAGTAAGTTTACTAAGAAAATAAAAGAATAAGGAATGGCTACTACATAGGCAGAGCAGCAGCTTGGGCCACTCAACTGCTTATAGTTATTGGTGCTTCTTGATTATATGCTAAACACCAAGTGGATTATTCATGAGTTTTCCGGGAATGGGGTGGACAATTCCTGGAACTGAGAGTTTCTCTCCTTTTTAGACCATATAGGGTAACTTCCTGACATTGCCATGGCATTTCTAAACTGTCATGTTGCTGGGGGGGAGTGTCTTTTAGCATGCTAATGTATTATAATTAGCATATAACGATCAGTGAGGACGGCCAGAGGTCACTCTTGTCACCACCTTGTCTGGTGGATTTTGACCGGCTTCTTTACTGCAACCGGCTTTATCAGCAAGGTCTTTATGACCTGTATCTTTTGCCTACCTCCTATCTCATCCTGTGACTAGCATGTCTTAATGTCCTGGGAATGCAGCCTAGTAGGTCTCAGCCTTATTTTACCCAGCTCCTATCAAAATGGAGTTGCTGTGGTTCAGACACCTTTGATATAATGAAATACCTCATTATTTTCTGTTCCCTTGCTTACCTTCATGTTTGCTTATAGCATTATTAATACTCAACATTCAAAGTACATTTATTTGCTATATTGGGTAGAACCATTGCACCTCTATCCACTTATTGTTGCTTCTGTGTTCACACATATCAGAAGCAGTACAATAAGCAACTCTACATGCTTGCATAATAGGTGTGAAAGAATATAGAACTTCGAGACCCCAAACTCACTATGGCAAAGGGAAAGTTAAGCGTGGGAACTGAGTCATGTAATACTTTCTCCCTTTTGTTCCCAGATAGCTGTAACTTCACAACCCTGTGTCATAGCCTCATCCATTAGTCAGGTTCCCACAGTGGTTGGTGGAAGGCCACATATCTGCCAGATGGCCTCCTTTACAAATTGCTCACAAGGAAATAGCTTTTGAGCCCCTAAATCTTTCACAATACATATTCCCCCTATAAACTGGCCCTAAAATCGAGTTCTGTTAAATCTCACCATGACAATGTCAATTGCCAACTTATCTTCACAAGTAAGGGACAAGGACAACACTAGAAATCATCCTTCCACCTCAGGACAAATGCATAGTTGACTTTTTCCTCTACGCCCTCTTTTCACAAGTTGACTTTATCTTATTAAAATGTAGATTTACTGAGTGTCAAAGGAATACATAAATGACTTTTTCCTCTACTCCTTTTCACATGTAAAATGTAGATTCCCTGAACACGAATTAGAGCCTCACAAAAATGTAAAGATTTAACTCACTGCCTACTCTCCTTCCACCCCCAACCCCGCTCCCCTGCTTACTCTTTCTCCTTTAAATGCCACAGTACCCAAAACCCTCTGTGGAAAAAGCACAGGTCATAGCTACTCCAGAAACTTGTGTTTTTTGCCTCCAGGCATGCCCTCAGCTTTGTCTAAACAAACCTCTATCAGTTGAGACCTGCTTCAGTCACTTTTTGATTAAGGTAGGATAAGTCACTCTTTATTTCTTTTATTTATTTCTTTTATTTTATTTATATTTTTATTATTTTTTGAGACAGAGTCTCCCTCTGTCTCCAGGCTGGATTGCAGTGGCGTGATCTCGGCTCACTGCAACCTTCACTTGCCGGTTTCAAGCAATTCTCCTGCCTCAGCCTCCCGAGTAGCTGGGACTACAGACGCGTGCCACCACGCCCAGCTAATTTTGTGTGTGTGTGTATTTTTAGTAGAGGCGGGGTTTCACCATGTGGCCAGGATGGTCTCCATCTCTTGACCTCGTGATCTGCCAGCCTCAGCCTTCCAAGGTGCTGGGATCACAGGCGTGAGCCACAGTGCCTGGCCCATATTTCTTTCTTTCTTTCTTTTCTTTTCTTTTTTTTTAAGAAAAGCCTTGTTTCACATGTTTGCTTCCAAGTGTATTTGCTATATTTCTGTATTGTCAGATCTTCTCTCATTGGAATGTAGTGAAGTGGCATCATTGTTTGGGGTAAATACCTGGCGTTTGTCATCTCACTCCAATAAGGTTAACGACACGGACGCATGTGAGTGGGTTAAGGAGTGGAAAGTTTAATAGGCAGAAGAAAGGAGAGAGAGAGAAAGGGAAAGGCTTCTGAAAGGGAAAAGGTCAGCCTGCTGTGGACCACAGGTTTTATAGGCAGGCTTGAGGAGGGCTATCTGATGTACATAGGACCCACAGATTGGTTCCACCAAGTGTGACGTTTACACAGTGCGTGGGAAGGCTGGTTGCCCCACCCTAATCTTATAGGGCAAATGGGCTTTCCACTTGGCCAGGGTCATCTTCTCTGCTCCTTACTGTACACGTGGCTGACAAAGAGAAGAGAGGATGGAGCCGCCATTTTGAACATGCCTAGTCACAGGTAGTATTTTCCTATTGGCACAACTGCCTACATTTGTCTGTGCAAGCTTCCAGCTTGCTTGTCTATGTCTGCAGCTCGATTTTACAGGTGGCTTTTTGTAAGAAAAGAAAATGATTTGGGGACTGCTTTTTATTAAAAGGAAAACCTTACCGAGGACTCCCATACCCTCACTATCTGCCCAATTAACTCCTGTATTAAGAGGTGACAATGTGCTAGCAGCCCTCACGCTCAGCACCTTCTCCGCCTCCGGGTCCACTCTGTCAGCGCTTGAGGAGCCCTTCAGCCCGCCAAGGCACCGTGGGAGCCCCCTCTCTGGCCTGACTGAGGTTGGAGCCGCCTCCCTCTGCTTGCAGGGAGGTGTGGAGGGAGAGGCGCGGGCGGGAACCGTGGCTGCTCCGGGGGCTGGTGGGTCAGTGCGAGTTCCGGCAGGCCAGCGCTGACTGGCAGCCCCGCACAGGGAGCCGCCCCGGCGCCTCTGGCCCAGGGCATGAGAGGCTTAGCACCCGGGCCAGCAGCTGCGGAGGTTGTGCTGGGTCCCCCAGCAGTGCCGGCCCACCGGCGCTGCACTCAAATTCTTGCTGGGCCTTAGCTACCTCCCTGCAGGGCAGGGCTCGGGACCTGGGACCTGCAGCCCGCCATGCCTGAGCTCCCCACCTGCGGCAGGCTCCCGCGGGGCTGAGCCTCCCCAACAGGTGCTGCCCCCTGCTCCGTGGTGCCCAGTACAATCCACAGCCCAAGGGCTGAGGAGTGTAGGCACCGCTCGGGACTGGCGGGCAGCTCCTCCTGCAGCCCCCATGCAGGATCCACTAGGTGACGCCAGTGGGGCTCCTGAGCTGGATGGGAACTTGGAGAGCTTTCATATCTAGCTGGAGGATTGTATGTGCACCAATCAGCACTCTGTATCTAGCTAATCTGGTGGGAACTTGGAGAACTTTTATGTCTAGCTAGAGGATCATAAATACACCAATCAGCACTCTGTGTCTAGCTCAAGGATTGTAAATACACCCATCGGTACTCTGTGTCTAGCTCAAGGTTTGTAAATACACCAATTGGTACTCTGTATCTAGCTAACCTAGTGGGGACTTGGAGAACTTTTCTGT
This sequence comes from Theropithecus gelada, assembly GCF_003255815.1. Lineage (NCBI taxonomy): Eukaryota > Metazoa > Chordata > Mammalia > Primates > Cercopithecidae > Theropithecus > Theropithecus gelada. The sequence goes on from NC_037672.1 coordinate 35,719,544, forward strand.
CTAGCACTCTTGTCTAGTTCAAGAATTGTAAAGGCACCAATCAGCACTCTGTCAAAACCATCTATCAGCTCTCTTTAAAGTGGACCAATCAGCTCTCTGTAAAATGGACCAATCAGCAGGATGTGGGTGGGGCCAGGTAAGGGAATAAAAGCAGGCTGCCAGATCCAGCGGTGGGAGCGAGTTGCGGTACCATTTCATAACGTGGAAGCTTTGTTCTTTTGCCCTTTGCAGTAAATCTTGCTGCTGCTCACTCTTTGGGTCTGCCCGGACTTTATGAAGTGTAACACTCACCGCAAAGGTCTGCAGCTTCGTTCCTGAAGCGGACAAGACCACGGGAGGAATGATCAACTCCAGACGCGCTGCCTTTAAGAGTTGTAACACCATGAAGGTCTGCAGCTTCACTCCTGATAGCGAGACCACGAACCTACCAGAAGGGAGAAGCTCCAGACACATCTGAACTTCTGAAGGAACAAGCTCCGGACACACCATGTTTAAGAACTGTAATACTCACCGTGAGGGTCCGCAACTTCATTCTTGAAGTCAGCGAGACCAAGAACCCACCAATTCCGGACACAGTATCAATAGGTGTGGTGAGAGACAGTACTATTTTGTTCACTGTTGGATCTTCAACGTATACAACAGGCTTGACACAAAGCTCAATACAACTATCTAGGTGGAATAAATGTCTATGACACATACCTCCCATCTGGAGATTACCTAGACCATAATAGTTTATTTAGTTGGAGGCGGGTGACAAAGTTCTGACCAAATATGTAAACAGAAGTGATATACAAAACCCAATTCTCTCCATCTCTTTCTTTCTTTCCCCTACAGGCTGGAACTTGGACATTATGGGTGAGCCAGCTGTGATCAAATGGGTGGTGAAAATGCAGCAATACAGACAAGGAACCTTGTCCTCGAATAGCTTCATGAAGCAGATTGGCTTACCCACTCTGGACCACAAGTTTTTCTTGAATTTGGGATGTCTTACACAGAAGTTTATCCAGAACCCTGCCTAATACAGAGCCTAAACTAAGATAGCTTTATTTGGCAAGAAAAAAAGATGAATCATTTTAGAGTTTTATAGGAAATCAAAATAATAAGCCTAGGTGACTGATGGTCTCTGTCAAGAACGGAAGATGAGGTAATGGAAATGACCCTGAGGATTTTAACTTAGAGAATGGGAACGAGGGTGATGCCATTAATCAAGTGAGAAAGACGTTTCTATCAGGCAGGAGGAGTGGAAAGATGAGTCATGTTATGAATATGCTAAAGTGGAGCTGCTCTGTGACGTCAAGGTGAAGATTTCCAATGAATTTTCCATTCTCTGCTTCCACTGGAACAGCTACAAGTGGATTTGTGATTTCTGCATTTACCCTTAAGGTAGGATTTAATTGGTTTTGTGCCTAAAAATAGGTGTGTAGTTCATAGGAAAGGTGGAAATTTCTCTCATGCAATCAAAAATAAAATATCAAAGATGGATGGATAGGTAGAGAGACAGACAATGTAAATATCTTACATTATGTTCATAAATAGACAATATATCTACACTAATTGCAAATAATATATGTATCTTGCCTTTTTCTTAGACCAAATATTCGTATTAGTTTACTCTGTAACTTGAATAGAGGATGCATATTTTAGGAACTTCAAACATTCTTAAATGTAACTTAATATTGATCCCTCTGATTACAGAGGATATAGTTCCCCCCAAAATGTTTCTAAATATCAGTATCTTCTCTTTTTAAACTTTTACTAGAGAAATACCACAACATATGTAAATAACTTCTTTAAAAGTAGCAGTTTTTCATTAAGACAACCTTTTAAAAGTAGTAAAATATTTCATGCACCATGAATTTCGCCCATAAATGTGCACTCGCACATGCACATGTGCACACACAAGCATAGTCACACATGGTGTCTCCTGAATTAACATCAGTTGTTTTCAGAAACCTCAGGCCCAAAGCAAAATGTTATACAGATCTTTGGAGAAAAAAAAAAAGCTATTATAGCTCCCAAAAGTGTTAGAATTCAGCATAATGTAGCTGAGTTAATTATAGCCCACTAGGTAAAGAACTTAATGACTCATGTATGTTGAGGTTAATGGTCAAGTGTTTTGTTCACTACCATTCTGCATTTGAGAGCAAGAAGAATGAGGTGGAGAAGGATGCGAGGTGGAGAAAGCAAAGCCCGACCACAGTAGATATCCTCACGATACCAAGATAATCAACCGTTGAAAAGACAGGCTCCAATTCACATATGGGAACTAGGTTGTCTACAACTAAGTCACGCCACGTTTTCTGTGAAAAGGGAGTAGCTTTTTACTCTGCAAAGGGAGCACAAAAAAGCCTCTAAGAATCCTATCAGAACTAGAATTCACTTTCAGTGTTGCCAAGAGTGGGGCAGTTGAGAAAGAGAATGTAGCATTCATCTGTGTTGCTCCTGCAATAAAGAAAAAATAAATTGGGGCCGGGTGCGGTGGCTCATACTAGTAATCCCAGCACTTTGGAAAGTCGAGGCAGGTGGATCACGAGGTCAGGAGTTCGAGACCAGCCTGGCCAATATGGTGAAACCTCGTCTCTACTAAAAATACAAAAATTAGCCAGGCATGGTGGCACATGCCTGTAGTCCCAGCTACTCAGGAGGGTGAGGCAGGAGCATCGTTTGAACCCGGGAGGCGGAGGTTGCGGTGAGCCGAGCTCCTGCCACTGCACTCCAGCCTGGGCTACAGAGCAACTCTATCAAATAAATCGGATTGTGGGTGAAGAAATGTCACTGTTTTCAGGTGATTTTCTAAAGACATACAAAAGAATGACATTCAAACATGGGTCACTGTTTTCAAGACCCAGAGCCTGCTTTTGGAAACTGGCACAATAAAGCACAAATGAATTTGTGGATACCTAACATGTCACATGCAATACTCACATGAGAAATTTTCTTCTCCATCATCTTATCCCATCAATACATTGCTTTGTTCACTCTTTCAAATGTGGAAATTTTTTAGTTATCATTTCTGTATTATGTTCTATTTGACCTCCTCTCCGATATCATATCCTGCACATTGAGGCATGCTAGGTTTGAGATTTGAAATACTAAAATCATCTATTTTAAGACGTGTACTGTCCCCATTAAAGTATAATTATAAAGTGTTTAATTTTTAAAAAAAGAATTAGAAGTCTGTGAAGAGGTTTCTCTAGGACTGTTTCACTAGTTATATAAACAAATATATATGTGTTTTTAAATGCATCCTTTATGCTGTAGGAAATCAAATGCCTAGTTTTAAAAATAACTCTCCATTTTAAAACAAAATACACAGAGAATAATGACAAGTTATTTCCTATTCCTTGTCAGGCTTATTTCAAAATTTAGCACCAGTCAGTCATTACTTATTCAATGAGAGTTCCACAACCACCATATTGATAAATATCAGGGGTGTATTCATATGGAGAAGGATATCAGACATCAAGGCTTAGTGACTTAAATATTATAGAAGAAAGAGCACATGGTGGATATTTTCCATTGTCAAATGGAGTATAAACATCCAGGTCCTTCCAAAAGCCCCACATGCCAGTGGATACATATTTGTGAGTAACGGGCGCCATCCGAGCTGCTGGTTATTTAATAGTTCTTTGGAGCCCAAACCTGCATAGATAAGCTGGAGCATTTCTGTACACAGATTAATCTGAATATTGGGGACCAGCTGACATGTCTCAGACCTCCTCATCTATCTTGGGGTTATATGATATACAATAGGACTGCAGAGTAGAGTACATACACTCTGTTATAGATCCTTTCTCATTTATCACCCTCAGCCTTCCCAGGTTAACACAGCCTCTTATAGAGACTTATCTGAGCTAGAAGGTGCAGCATTAGAGCACAGCTCACTTATGACACAGACTGGAAGTTGTGTTAGTGGAGCTGTTTGACCAGGTTGAGGGTTATACTTGCAAGAATTTTCTGCAGAAGATACCATCTGGATAGATGTAGGAGCCACGTCCAAATTTGGGGTCTACTTCTTGTTTAGCCATATGACTTAGGAAAACTTGCTCAACTTTTCTGAGGTTCAATTTTATAATTTGCTGAGGATTATGATAGCATTTATTTCTCAATGTTGTGAGAATGAGATGATTTAATCTATGTAGTAAGCCTGGTCCAGAATATATTATGTATGCCTAAATAGTTGGTTCCCTTTTGCATGTAGTTTCTCAACTACGTTAAAGGTGAAGTCACCACATTTTTTCCTCAAAATACTCATTATCTAATTGTGGAGAGAAGAGGCTTATTCTAATGATGATACTAACTTAAGTTGATATCAGTATTTAGAAGGTTGCCATATGCCAAACAGTGACCTGAATATGAAATACAGAAGCATTCATTTAATCTTCAAAAAACTTAACAGGTGGTTTCTGTCATTTCAATCTTTTACTAATAAAATTTATATTGCTTAGTTTTGCTACAGCAAAGAACAGCTCCTGGATTTTGGCAGCTTTTAAAAAACAATAGTGCATTTCTTCCTCACATTAACTTCTGACACATTTAATGTGTCAAATAAAAAGGTTGAAGATCAGACCCTATTTTTTTCTTTTTCAAATATAAAGGTTGAAGATCAGACCCTATTTTGGACATGCCATTCTCATGGTGAAAGAAAGGAGGAAGAGAGACAGAGAAAGAGTTGAGCTACTCAGGTCTTCTTAAAATACCTTGAACACTCATGATATTGGCAAAGCAAGTCTTATGGTTAATCTTGAAAATAAGGCAGGGAAACATACTCTATGTACAGGGAAAACATAGCAAAATCACACTTTATAGGCAGAGAGGTGTGCAATCTACCATGAGATTAAATAATCTCCAAAGCCACACCCTAATAGATGGGAAGCCTACTTTAGAATACCAATGCAGAGTCCCTACTCTTAACTAATAATTCTAAGCATCATATGAATCATGATAAATTAGTCCTAGAGACAGGAATTCATAAAGAGTCAAAAAGCTACTTAATGAGACCTTTACTTGTTGTGTCACTACTTTCATAAAAGTAGAAGGATGAGAACAGGCAATTCCATTTGGACTAGAACATTGTGAAAGAGAGTAATGGGAGGATTTGGCATTAATTGAAATCCATCCTGAGTGATCATTCTATACCGTTTAGTCTCCAGTAAGTTACTGAAGAAAACTTAATATTAGAGAGGTTTTATTAGCATCAGTCTGTACCTCAATCAAAAGCATGCATAAATTATGGCAGCTGGAGAAGCATTGTGGTAATTCTAAGTGACACATGGAAAGAAACAGAATTTGTGTGGCACAGGAATGCCTCAAATTAGAGTTTTTGAGAGTCGGTGAATTTCAGCCATTCACCTGATTCCTACAAGAGTTACTTCATTTGTGTTCCTTGGTTGATATATGTACTGTCTTCCTTTAATTTGTTAAGAGGAAACTCGGTTATTTAAATCATTAAAGTTTATTTTCCTTTAGTTTCTAAAACCTTAAGAACACATTTCAATTTTCGAAATCTGGCATGCACTGGTAAACTTCATATGTGTTCTATTTTATTGGAATAAATCATTGTAACTCTTATTGGGACTGAGAAGAAAGATCAACATTGGTCATATTCAGCTGAAACAAAAACTTAGATGTATAAAATAACTGGGGTGAGAACAACTGAGAGTAATTTGGATTCTTTTCTGAAAGATAATGTAAGCAGATGTAAATTGTTTTATTTGTTTTTCCTCCTTCATTCAAAAACCATGGACTGGGTACAAATGTGCCTGAGACAGAGTACTAGGGAGGGGGGCCAAGACACACATGATCCCTGCCTTCCTAGTGTTTTCAGTCCAGTAGCAGAACTTACAGACAGAATTATCTCCCAATGTATTGGAAGTTGAGTTCATGAGCCATAACTAAGTTTCTTTAATTAGTTTCTTAACTCGGTACACTTCATTTTCCTTAAAGAGTCTTTATTTCACAGCTCAGCTCTTAATTGCACACTTTTGTACTAGATCTCTAAGTCTTCATGGGCTTTCCCAGATTTTTGGAGTCTTGGAATGACCTCAAAGAGTGCCAAAGCAATTAGTAGATACTCAGAATGCACCAGTATTTTTTATAAATATAATAGCATTCCAGAGAGTCTAGCTCCAGTGTTCTTGCTATAATCATTATTTAGCACAGGGTTGTCCAATCTTTTGGCTTCCCTGAGCCACACTGTAAGAACAATTATCTTGGGCCATATGTAAAATACACTAACACTAACAATAGCTTATGAGCTTAAAAAAAAATTACAATAAGAACTTGGAAGAAGACAAGCAAACATCCGTGATAGAAAATAAAGCATTGGAAGGGTGAAGGGTAATTGCATTGGAAAAATAAGGAAAGCCTATCTGAGAAGGAGGCATTTTTAAGTTGAGACCCATAGATGAGAAACTGTCATTTGTGTGAAGAACCTTCCGGGGGGGTAGATCGGCAGAGAGAAGGCTCTCAGATGGGGGATGGCTTGGCATGTTCTGGGAGCTTAAAAACAGCCAGAGTTACTAGTTAGAGTGAACTAAGGGAGAGAGTAGCCTGAGGCTAGTTGAAGGTGCCAGGTAGTGGAGAGTCATATGAGCCAGGGTTAGAAGTGTGGACAGTATATTCTTGGGTGTCAGCAAGCCACCCAGTGGTTCTAAGCAACAAGTTCATAGGTTGTATAAACAATAACTATCATTTTATAGCATTTACTAAGTACCACAAATTGTTCCAACCCCTTTTACCTGTATTATTAACTCAATTGATCCTCATAGCAACTCTTTGAAGTAGGTATGCTATCCTTCCATTTTATGGATGAGAAAACTAAGTTATTGCAAGATTTAGAAGGTTTCTGGGCTAGTAACTGGTGGAACATGGATTCAAATCCAGACAGTCTAGCTTCAGAATCTGGGTTCTGTACCTTACTATGCTGCGCTAGTTTGTGGGTCTTTGCTCAAACTCAAAATCAGGAATGTTGTGAAAATATCTTCTACCTCGGGATCAGTGGGAGCTGTATGTTTTGTTCTTCCTGAATAGCAAGATATTTTAGAGTAGCTTTTAAAATCCTATAACTTTACAGTGTAAGGATATATGAAAATTTTTATGTGATACACATAATGAGACTCTAAGGAGATAATCAACTCATCTCAGGTTGCACAACTACTTACCTAACCAGCATAGCAACTACTGGGGCTTCAGTTTGTTGGAGCAGATGTACTAAATAACTTAAATAATGAATAGGGGAATATATTGCAACATGCTTATGAAGATGGGTTGTGGGCTATGTGAAGTAATCAGAACTCTATGAGATTCTTTTAATAAAAGATGCCTTAAATTACTTGATAATAAAACATGTTTTTGAGTTGGAGCAAGGAGACAGAATTCTCAGGAGTACTGCTATGTAAATTTACAGCTGGATGACAGTCCTGAACTTGGTTAAATAGAATAAACAAATATTAGAGAAAATGCAAACAAAAAAATTTTACACAATTTTCTTCTATAATCTACACAATTGTAATAGAGAAAATGGTTCCTATACTAACAAAGGTACTATGACATCTAAGAAAACAAGTCAAATAAAACTTAGTGTCAAAATACTAAGAAGCATATCAATACATAAAAAGACAATTTTTAATCATGAAAATACAGTGATAGATGAAACATTGGTCAAATCATGAATTGAACCCATGAACTGAATCACAAATATTAATTGAGCACTTATCTGTGCCAGGTGGCCTTGAGAGACAGAAAAAGTTCCTATCCTTCTGGAGTTTACACCCTAGCCAGAAAAGCCAGCCAAATGCAAGAAATCAAACAAATACAACGTCATCAAAAGCTTACCAAGATAAAGAAAAGTTCATAAATTCAAAAGTCAACACATATTTTGCCAGTAAAAAATTAAATCATCCTACACAGGCATTTTTGAAATAAATAACTTCATGGCTACTAATCTGGTAACAGCTAAACATGGAATCAGTGTAAACGATGTGTCTGCAACTTACTTCAATAAGCATATGGCACAAAACTGCCATTATTCCAAACCCATTTTCATTATCACTCAGTGTCTAACAAGCATCTTTTTAAATATGAGAACAGGTTGGGTCTCTGTCAGATTGGAATGGTATGATCACAGTTCTCAAGAGAGCTACATAAATGAAATAAAAAGTAGGGAAAACGAACAACTTAGTGAAGTATGTAACAGAAAATTGACTAGATGGGGAAAAAGAAAAATTCGTTTGACACAGGCACTCACAAAATAGGCTCAAGAAAGTGGGGACACTCTGGAAGGCAGTGCGGATTAAGTAGGGGTCCTTATCCTTGGTGGTTTGTTCTGAAGTTCATTTTTCATGCTTCCTCCTTGCTCTATATCATAGCACAATTGACCCCTTGAGGCTGTGCTTTTCTTTGTTTCCATATCAAGGGGTTTTGACTGGGTTTAGCCAATGGAAGGAAACAGCAGAAGATTGGAGCGTTTGCAGGAGGAGAGAAGCAGCCAGGGTGTACCTCCTCTACTCTCTTTTTGCTCGTGGTATCTTTTTAGTTACTGGATGGTCTCCTGGCTCCAGCTCCTGTTAATCCGTTCTACCATAATTCCAGATTTCACCAGGTGACCCCAGTGACCTGGGCTCCAGTAACACTGCCTTCTTACCTTAATCTTCTATTCTAAAAATGACAGTCATTTCCAGATGTGTCTCTGTGATTCCTCAATAACCTTCTTTGACCACCCACCTTTACCATGGTCTGTATCCAGTGCTCTATATATTAAATACCATCTGCTTTAAAGATGTATGAGATTTCTCTATTCCTGGTTAGGCACTAAACTAATACAAAATACATATGGAAAAAGAACAAAAACAAAAACACTAGATAGTTCAAGTCTTTAGTTTGAATCCTGGTACTGTCACTTGGGTATGTAAACTTGGGAAAGAGACTTAAACATTATAAACTTTAATTTCCCATTAATTCACTCATCCCTTCGTTCAACAAACTACATAGTGAGAATAGTAATCCCTGGATTCTAGAGTTATTTTGAAGATAAGAGAAAGCTATGCACGTACAGTTCTTAGCATTATGTCTACCTCACAGTAGGCCTCAGTAAATGATGCTTTACTTCCCACCGTGACTTCTTCTTACCTCCAGCCATCAATACCACACTTATACCTCCTGTGCAGTAAGTCTTAGTATGTACAAGGTCTGGGTGGATATGTTTTTTCATTCAGTCATTGGAGCAGTCCTAGGAATAAATGGTCATTAACATACTATCTGTTCAGAAAAGGAAACTGAGGCTTAAAATGATAACTGAAATGTCTGAAGTCATATAGTTAGCAAGTGGTACAGCCAGAATTCAAATTTATGTCCACCTGCCTCCAACATCTGTGATCTTTAATCTGCTAAACAACCTACCGTCATTACGAGCGTGGATTATATCTGATCCCAGATATTCTGAAGCTAGGGCAAATATAACCTCTCTTCCTCCTCACCCCAACCCAGTAGTATTCCCAACTCTCCTCCACTCTGAAACATAAGTTATTGTATAGGCTCACATATGGCTTCAGGAACTAGGCTTATACCACAACTGAATAATTTTAAAGTGGTGGATAATTTAGCATATGAAATGGGAGCGGTAATAGTTCATATCAATTTGAATGTCATTAAGAGTCTGTATGGTATATGATGCTTAAGAAAATAACAAACTATGGAGGGAATTGTGTTAGTGTATGAAGTTGTAGCACAAAGGTATATAAAAAGAATAAGGGGCAGATAAAGCATGAATTTACATTTGGGATTTACTAGATTATAAACATCCTTTTGAGTATCAATAAGGCACACTAATATCTTCATTATATATATTTTTAAAAATTGCAATTAGATGAAAACAGGAGGATTGTTCTAATATATGTATATGTACGTACATATGTTTATATATATAGTCATTAAGGAAAAGATCGCAAGAACAGGTTACTAAGGATAGTTCTGAAATTTAAACCAAGTGAGGCATCACAACACATTCTACATTATTTCTTGAAATTTCTATTTTTAAAAAGTGTTAACATTATGCAATGCTGAGAATAATAATGTTTTCTTTCTGTATAAGAAAATAAATATAAACTTTAGAATTAAGATATTCAATCGCTTGCCATCACAAAGAAAAGGCATCTATTTCAAAATATATCCTGTATCAATTTGTAGACATAAAATCTTAAATAGCCATCATACTGAAACTCAGTATGAAAAAGCCGGCCTTCTTAATCACCATTTTTAGTACTTTTTTACTATAATTGGGGCAAAAAAAGTAAGTATTATGAATACTTTCTCACTTGTATTTAAAACAACTAGTTTCTTTACAATAAAAATCAGTATAATGAGTTTATTCACGGAAGACTTTACGAAAATTGGTAGCTAGCATTGGTCTGTGGCAAATATATTATATTGCAGTAGGGAGAAATACCAGGAAAGGCAAATTGAAACAGAATGTGTACATCACTGAATTAGGAAGACAAAAATACGGTGAAGAAACAAATAACATAAGGAGAAAAAAATCTCAGAATATCTTTAGCCATAGGAATGAAGTTAATCAAGAGTATAGTGGGTTTGCAACCTCTGCTTAGAATGTAGTAAGTGTGAAAAATATTGCTCCCAACTTTAAAAACGGAGAAAAGAGTAGATAATCATATATTTACAACTTCTCTTGAACCTGTAAGAGGGATGAAGTTACAGAGCAACCAACTAATAAACAGATGCTTCTAAGGAGAAAGGGAAGTGATTACATACTAATCTGAGATAGACAACAGGTGACATACAAGCAGGTAAGAAACAGCCAGCTCACCTTTGTACACAAATTGCTGAAAGCCAACAGTTGGCTGGCATAAAATTGTTGAATGACTGAGAACCACAAACACAAAGGAAGTTACTAATCCCTCGCAGAAGCTTCTCCATGAATCTTGCTGAATGCTTATGAAATGGTGGAGCAAAGTAAGACACTCGAGAAAGTCTCTCTCCTGGTGCATGCCAAGGAAAGGTACCGGCAGCTGCTGTGGAAGAGTCATTGAGACCTATCTGGATCCCTCTTCCCCATCTCTCTGGAACAAAAAACATTAAGCCTCTAAGAGAAGGGTAGTAAACACTGTGGCATCTCTCTGCAAACCAGGAAGAGGCTCCTCACCCGACTATGTTGGCACATTGAGCTCAGAATTCCAGGTTCCAGAACTGTAATAAATATTTGTTTGATCTATCCAGTCTACGACATTTTTATTACAGCAGCTTTAACTAAGATAGTATTTTTAAAAAGAGTTTTATAGTTTTAACTCTTACATTCAGGTCTTTGATGCATTTTTTACTTAACTTTTATATGTTGTGAGCGGTAGGAATCCAGATTCACTCTTTTGCATATAGATATCCGGTTGTCTTGGAAAATACTATTGTTGAAAAGACTATTCTTTCCCCCATTGAATTGTCTTGGTACCCTTGTTGAAAATCAATTGTCCATTACTGTTAACTTTTAAATTCCTGTACTGTTTCTATACTCTTGAGAATTTCAGTGCATGATGTCTACATATATTGTTCCTACTAATTACCTTTGAAGTTAATTATAAAAAGAAACACAAACTAGAAAATAAAGAATATTTATTCAGTACTTTCATTGGTGGTGTAAGACCTGAAATTAGAGCTCAATATTAAATGCTGCCTTGAAACCTGGTAAAATCAGGAGGGCCTCAAATGGCCTGAATGAGAGTTTCTCTTGCCCGCTTGCTAACAGAACAACCCTCCTTGGGAGTATGCACAGTGTCTAATGATCCCTGAGTAGTGGTGTTTAGTTTTCTGCCAGACTGTAGACTTACTCAAACAAACTAGTCACATCCTCCTTAGGGAACCAGAGGTCGTCCTCCCTCTTGTTACCACAAAGCCTGCCTCCCACAGCCTCTGGTTGCTCACCCTGTTCCTAAATGCAACCCCCTTGTGGTCTCACGTGATCAAAGTGTCCCCTTCCCTTGGGCTGTTTGTGTATGTGACTAATTAACTGCTATTGATCTCATCTGTCCAGTGCCAGATGTCCAGACAGTCCCACAACCTTAGAGTAGAAACCTGTTCCTCATCAATAGAGTAAAGAGGAGGTGATCAAAACCCTACACTATGCATTATGTGACTCGGAAGCCAGTATAACTGTAATACCTAGGTGCATATATTGACTCCTTACTCTTTCTGTTGTCCATGACAGTTAAGTCTGCTGCTTTGTTGATAGCTTAATGCCTTCTCTCAACCTCATCTCCAAATTCACTGGAGATTTAGTTGCTACATTTGGCTGTGTTTTCAGTTGTTCTTTCAATTTCTGACATAATATTCCTGAATAGAAAGTGACAGAATTATGAGCCCTCTGAAAAGCCAGACAATTTGAGTTCTGTGTACTGGAACTGTGTGTACAGTCAGCCAAGCATGATTTCAGTATTTCTAACCAACACTGTAAGTCTGCAACACTCAAATCCCAAAACCCTAATGGTAGAATTACACACAAATGGTTTTGCCCTTCATCTTGGGCTTCTTTTTCTCCGTCTTCCAAAATACACCCTTTGGTAACTGTGCCTCTGCTTATGCTTGTTTTTATGATACAACAGCAATCTTCACTTTCATTTTTGTTTTCTTGGAGATTTTCTCAGTGCCACTATAAGAAAACACTAGATGAAGCTTCAGCAAAGGTACATTTTTCCTAGTTAGAATATTCTTTTAAGGCTTTGTTCCAGTGCAATCAAGAGTCAATGAAAAATAATTATAAATATGTTTTCTACTTGCATGTGCTTTGCCATTGAAGGAATGTAGGTCAGTGGAGAAGAGTACTTATCAGCACTTGGAGATCATACTGGTACTTCTATGGCTTTTGCTTTTTCTTCTGATTGACCAATGCACTTCCATATCTTGATGATGTAGCATTGTCCCATTAGAGATGCTCTTTCCCTCTTCCATGCCTTTACTGTTCTACTCCTCCCTCTGAAATTACCTCTGCATTCTTTCCCACATGTTCATATCCCTCTCTGCCTGCCAATATCCAATTATACTCCCACTTGTTAGGAAAAATCTGGAAGTTAGAAAATTATTTAAGTACGTGGGGAAAAAAAGACTGCTGTAATCAACAAACATTTATTGAGCATATCATGTGTTAAGATGGTAAGATAAGTGCTCAGAGAGAAACAAAATTGAACTTTCTTGCCTTACAGTAATGGTCTAGTAGACAAATACAAATTTCTATCATTACAACATGTGTACTATATTCTATTACCTAGAAAGTCCTAATTGTGTACACTAGTTTTCTGAGATAAATATCAAGTAATGAAGTTTACAGAATTTTTTATTTGTGTGATGTTTGAAGTCATAGACCTTTCAAAGGCATCCTTACCAATAGCCGATAAGTTCTCTGCCATTGTTTTCCCAACTGGGACAGTCTACTTCACTCCCTAATTGTTCTTGTGCTAATGTGCCTGGAGGGGATATATAGCTTCAGAGGTGACCAGCTGCCGCTGTGGCTTCATGCAAGTCTCCCCTTCTCTGCTTTAAACATCAATGAGAGATGCCAAAATCATACTTTATAGCATATGCCTACAGTAAATTTAATAGAAGTTATAATTATTAATTGTTTAATTGTTACAATATGGGAAAGATCCTAGTATAACTTTTACCCAGCAAAGTTCTCATAAAAAATTCATAGTGAAAAAATTTCTCTTGGCTTGTGTGGACTGTATGTATGTTGAGTTCCACTCCAATCCTGAACCTAAGCTGAAGAGGTTATTTAGCTGTCTCTTAGCCCCTACCTCCATTCTTCTATACTCGGCTCTGCAGTCATGGGAAAGCAATCTGCAAATCATATGTCCCATGATCTGCTGCTAGCCAACTTCCTGTTAGGTCTGTGGTCTGCTAATAGAAAGACTTGTGGAAGATCACAAGGTTAAGAAGGAAAGTGGGCCAGGCACAGTGACTCACGCCTGTAATCCCAGCATTTTGGGTTCCGAGGTGGGCGGATTGCTTGAAGTCAAGAGTTCAAGAACATCCTGACCAATATGGAGAAATCCCATCTCTACTAAAAACTTAAACAAATTAGCTGAGCGTGGTGGTGTGAGCCTGTAATCCCAGCTACTTGGGAGGCTGAGGCAGGCGAATTGCTTGAACCAAGGAGGTGGAGGTTGCCGTGAGCCGAGATCATGCCACTGCACAGCACTCCAGCCTGGGCAACAAAGCAAGACTCCATCAAAAAAAAAAAAAAAAAAAGAGAGAGAAAGAGAGAGAGAGGAAGGAAGGAAGGAAGGAAGGAAGGAAGGAAGGAAGGAAGGAAGGAAGGAAGGGAGGGAGGGAGGGAGGGAGGGAGGGAGGGAGGGAGGGAGGGAAGGAAGGGAAGGGAAGGGAAGGGAGGAAGGAAGGAAGGAAAGAAAGAAAGAGAAGCTTTCTGCTCAGGATTCCAATAGTGTGGCACTTTATGGAAACTGGTAAGAGTTATAGTACCTGTAGCAAAAGTAGGTGAGATAGAGTTCAGTTACCTCAAGAGAGGTGCTACTTTTTCAGGAGTTCCAACCCTGAGCAAAGCAGTGCCTGCTCAACAGATCCAGAACTGGCCATGATAGTGTCTCCAACAGGACAGCTGCAGGTGCAGGCTCTTGAATAACAATCCATAGTAATTACCAGATTTGGATTTTGCATTATTACATTTCTATTTCTTTTTCTTCTTCTGCATTCATCTGTATTTATTCATTTAACTTTCCGTACACCTTTGTAGTTAATTCCTTGCATTCAATGCCCTGTTTGAAATTCTTAGCGCAGTTTTTGTATTCCTGACTAGACTTTTCTGATATATGTTTGTTTTAATTCTTAGACATCTGGGAGAAGGACGAGGTGAAGCAGCTAAGATGGAGTGTTATAAGTGTTATATTCACCTGCCAGTAGAGACAACGAGCTTTGAAGCTGATATATACACTAACTGACAAGGAAAAGCTCTAATTGCATTTATGCATGCTTAAATTTGAAGTGAAAAAGGAAGTGTTGATTTAGTGATGCCACTTACTAGGTTATTGACCTTCTATTATTGATCTGTCATAAGTAAAATGGAACTAATTTGGCTACTTTTTAATGGAATGGACATTTGAAGGATGATATGGTCTCACTTGTATCTGAGTCTTTGTTCATTAACTTTAATCTTTTTCTTCTTTTCCTCCTTTGCCTCACAGTTTAATAGGCACTTCATTTGGGAAGCCTTTTTGACACACTACTTCTCTATGTTCTTTGCCTATGCCATGAACTTTACTATTAATAACGCACTCTACTTGTCTAGAAAATTTAATGAGCTTTGTTACTGTTGCTCAATTTGTGGTTTGGTTTTTTCAGAAAAATTCCTTGATAACAAGGAAACTCCTTCAGTTTCTTGCAGTCCTAAGTGTTCCAATAATAATTGTCGCGTGACAAGATTGCTGTAAAGATCCATGAAGCCCACTTTTTCCTGTCCTCAGCAGTATAGGAAACACAAAAGCTTAAAAGAGAAGTTTCAGCTGGGCACAGTGTCTCACCCCTGCAATCCCAGGACTTTAGGGGGTCCAAGGCAGGCAGATCACCTGAGGTTGGGAATCTGAGACCAGACTGACCAACATGGAGAAACCCCGTCTCTACTAAAAATACAAACATTAGCTGGGCGTGGCGGCGCATGCCTGTAAACCCAGCTACTCGGGAGGCTGAGGCAGGAGAATCGCTTGAACCCGGGAGGCAGAGGTTGCAGTGAACAGAGATCGCACTACTGCACTCCAGTCTGGTGAACAAGAGCTAAACTCTGTCTCAAAACAAAAAAAAAAAAAAAAAAAGGAGAGAAGTTTCTAAGTCCAGAGGAGCTAGCAACTTCTTGTGAGGTTGAGATGCACAGAAAGGAAGCAGCATGAGCTGTAGGGGGGCATGTGCCCCAGCTCAGGGCCCTTCACTAACCCCAGACACTTCTATTCTGAGTAATCCCGCTTGCTTTTCCCTTTTATAGGGAGAGAGGGAGAGAGGTGAAAGTATGATACCAGCTTCCATGTAGGAGGAGCTTAGCAGCAGCTTCTTTATTCCTTTAAATGTGCAATGTCCCCAGGGGATGTTTATGCAAATGTGCCAGAAGTATTTTTGTCACCACTGACATTTGAATGACAATCTCCCAAGTAGCAAATTTTTCTTTCACATACAAAGGGACTAATCACATGTTTTCCTTCACCATTAATTTGTCCTTTCCCAAGTTGATAGGTGCTGTCACAACTGCATTTCGATTTGGCTATGGCATATAGAAGCTGGTACCGTTTGGCTTTCTTCTCTCAAAACATGAAACAACAGTTAGAAAGCTTTATAATCATAAAGCAAGAGTGCAGAATGTCTTTCTTTTATAATCTTTATAGCCAATGACAAAAACATTTGCCGAAAGCTGTTCTAAAAAGCCAATTCCCACTAGATGTAGTAAAAGCATAAATAGAGGCTGATTTTATTTGGAAATTAAATCATGCATTTCATATAATTGCAGCTAGGTAAATTGAAGTTTTATATATTTGAAATTCCAATCAAACAATCTGATCTGAAATAAATGTAAATCCTGTAATAAGTGAACGAATTTCACATTTGCAAAATGATAAGTGGCATTTATTAAATTCAGCTGAGCAATATCAACCAATAAATTTGGAACACATTGAGGAGTGAGAAAATTACACTTGCTTACCTATCAGCAAATCCTAGGGGATGAGAGTCTTTTAAAAGGTTATGGAAATTGAATGGCCTGTTAAGTTATTGTGTATGGAAATGCATTTCTTACTTGAGTACTTGGTTACTCTGACTTCTTGCTCATGTCAAACTAAATTCCAGCCCAAAGTTGTAATGTACTAAATTCTACCTCCACAAAATTTATATGACAGGCTTGTCACTTCTGATAACAGTTGTCTTTTACAGAAATGAGACTTTCTACCAGGCTTTGACATGTAACCTGTAAAAATTTACATGAAATGTATATATCTGCTGCTGTGGGTTATTTTTTTAATAAAATTTTATTTATTGGATAAGTTTACTTTCCATTTCCTTAGAAGAAAAAGTAGAGAGTGGAAAATTAAGTTAGAATGTCTTTCCTTGGTGCAAATATTGCGTGATTGGAAACACTGCTCAATAATACAGCTGATTCCTCTACAACATATTTATTTCACATTCTCCAAGTCAAGGTCATGCTTTTACATTGTGTAGTGTATGAACAAAGCAATTTGGAATTGTAGCTCCTATAAAACTAAAGGGATAAACACAAATGATAATTCCACAAATTTGACCAAAAGTGTTTATGCAATAAATATTTGTCAGGCACTCATTATGTGCAGGTCTCCATTTTAGATGGTACTGATTACCGAGGTCAACCAAACACAACAGTTAAGGAATTCATACTTTATTAGGAAGATCTGGCAGGTATATAAATAATTTTAATACAGGGCAAAATGTGACAATCCCTGTAAGTGACAAAAAGATAAGGCCATAGAAAATTCGGATTACAGAAAGAAAACTTTGGGCTGAGAAATAAAGAGAGATTTCTATAATGTGTTGAATTTTGTTCCTACAGAACATGTGTCCGAGTCCTAACCCCTGGTATCTGTGAGTGTGATCTTACTTGGAAATATTGTCTTTTCAAATGTAATTAAGTTAAATATGAGGTCATTTGGGATTTAGGGTGGACCCTAATCCAACGATTGGTACCCTTGTAAGAGAAAGAAGAAGGAGGTATGAGATGCAGCAGCACAGGGAATAAAGCCGTGTGAAGACAGGGGCACAGACTGGAGCAATGCAGCCACCAGTCCAGGAAGCCTTGGGCCACCAGAAGCTGAAGGAGGCAAGCAAGGATTCTCCTGTAGAGCCTTCAGAGAGTGTGACCCTGCCAATACCTTGATTTCTGACTTCTGGCCTCCAAAATTGTGAGACAGTGTATTTCTGTTATGTTACACTACAGGGCTTGTGATCATGTGTTCCTGCAGCCCCAGGAAACTAAAATAATCATAACACAGATAACATTTGAGTTGGAACTCAAAGAATGAATTGTATTTGGACATTCAGATCCTATCATGTAGCAGGATGCATGCATGGCATTTCAGGCAGAGGGAATACCTGAATAAAGACTGGAGTGGGGAGTGCTTGGAAAACAGAGGAAGTACATTTTTTAGTATTCTAGAATGATGATAAATGAATGACACTGGGAAGTAGAAGAGAACAGCAGGGGGAAGTGGAGGAGAGGTGGTGGAGCAGAGAGAGAAGGAATTGAGAGAGGGAATAAAATGGTTGAGAATTAGCATGGAAGCCATGGGGAAGGAAACATCAAGGAAATGGAGCAGAGTGATGAAAAATTATCCTTTGCTCTCTGAGGAGTGTGCGACCTAGAATGAGTTTCCTGGTCACTAAACTACACCGACATTTGAGAGAGAATATATTTTGGAGAGAACATTCAGACACCATATATTCACGCATAGGTGTTCTAATAATATAAGAAATATATTTTTCTTATTTGAGGTTTTTACACAATTTAAAAGATTTTGCACATGGAACTGTTTTTTCCAATAATCAACTACTTTTTTTAGGAATTACTATCTAAAGTATATTTCACTGCTCACTTTAATTCATTTACCCTTTTTTTTAAATCCCCATGTGGATTTACTTGTTTGAATTGTTTCATATTCCTCAAGACAGAAAAAATTACTATTCTTTTAATTTTATCTTTCCAGTGATGCTCCTCCAAAGAAAAACTTTCTTATTTTCGTGTGTGTGTGTGTGTGTGTGTGTGTGTGTGTGTGTGTGTATGTTTTAAAATGGCATTTGTTAAGAATTTATCCAGCTGGGCGCAATGGTGCATGCCTGTGATACTAAAACTTTGGAAGGCCGAGGCAGCTGTATCACCTGAGGTCAGGAGCTCGATACCAGCCTGGCCAATATGATGAAACCCTGTCTCTACTAAAAATACAAAAATTAGCTAGCCCTGGTGGCTTACATCTGTAATCCCAGGTATTTGGGAGGCTGAGAGGTGGAGGTTGCGGTGAGCTGAGATTGCACTACTGCACTCCAGCCTGGGCGACAGAGCAAAACTTCATCTCCAAAATAATGAAAATAATAATTTATCATAATATTTTATAAAATAAAACAAATTGAATTATAGATTAAGTAATAAAAAATGTATTTGATGCAAATCAATAATAAATCATTTTGACAGTACTACACTAATTTGTTAAGACTGCATCTTAGAGGATTACAAATCACCTGCATTATCACATTTTCTAATTTTTTAAAATTTTATTGAGATATAATTGATATACAAATATTGCACATATATAATGTACACATTTTGATGAGTTTGTGCATATTCATATATGCATAATGCCATCCCCACAATTAAGGTACTAAGCATATCTATCACTTCCCAAAATTATCTTTTGTTTTTCTGTGTGTGTTTTTATTTGTTGTTGTTTTACTTTTTGGTAGTAAGAACACTTAACATGAAATTCTTTCTCTTAGCATATTTTATAGTGCTTGTTTGAATTGTTACTTGTAGATATGGTGTTGAACAACAGGTCTCTAGAACGTATTCATCTGGCATAACTGAAACCTTATACCCATTCAACAACAGTTCCCCATTTCCCCTTCCCTCCATTCCCTGGCAACCAGAACCCTGTTCTCTGCTTCTACCAGTTTGACTATTTTAGATACATCATGCAAGTGGAATCATGCAGTATTTGTTTTTCTGTGCCTCAATATAATGTCCTTCAGACTCATTGATATGCTGCCAATGGTAGGAGTCCCATTTTCTCTTTACAGTAATAAGCAGAAGTGTGCTAGTAAACTGGCTCTCAAAAAAAATAAATAAATAACATGCCCTTATTCATAATCCATGACCATTTCTGTGGCGTAAATACCTCCACCATGGCCAAATTCAACCTAATAAACGATTTAAAAGTGGGCTTGTAAAATTAATGAATATTTAACAATTACTGAGGCCAAACCATCAACCCGAACACACTACTAGATGTTGGTACTGGTATTCCCATTTTATCAAAGGAAAACAGGAGCCAAGAGAGATTAAGTAACTTTCTCAAATTCACACAGCTAGGATGACAGCTCAGTTCCTTTTATTCCATACAATATGCTCTTTTTATATCATAATTCTAAGTACCTCCTTATTCATAGCAATGCAAGTTTTCATTAATTACATGATTTTTATTCTCTTAACTACTCATAAGATAATTTGAGATACAATCAGATTATAAAACACATTTTCAAAATAAAAGAAATTTATGTAATATATATACATACCCTATGGAATACTACTCAGTCATGAAAAGGAAAGAAATAATGTCATTCACAGCAGCCTGGATGGAATTAGAGACCATTATGCTAAGTGAAGTAACTCAGGAACGGAAAACCAAACATTGTATGTTTTCACTCATAAGTGGGAGCTGAGCTATGAAGAACAAAGGCATAAGATTTACACAATGGAATTTGGGGACTCGGGAAAGGATGGGAGCTGACTGAGGGATAAAAGACTACACATTGGGTACAGTGTATGCTGCTCAAGTGATGGGTGCACCAAAGTCTCATAAATCACCACTAAAGAACTTATTTATGTAACCAAACACCACCTATTCCTCAAAAACCTATTGAAATAAAAAGAATTCTAAAAAGTAAACGTTAAAAACGAAATAAATTAAAAATAAAAATAAAAGACATTTACAAATAAAAACTAAACAATCATTTTAAATAAACAAAGGCAATCAATAGCAGAGTATAGATATTTTTATATACAGACACTTTTTTGTGGAATGAAAATGTAATAGAAATTTATCACTAAGACAGTTGTTTGGAGGATGTTGAATGAATGGGAAGAGTCATGCATTGACCATGGTTTTATGAACATAGAAACTAAATGATTTTCACATAAATATCAAAAGGCAGAGCATCGTACATTTACTCATAACTTAATGGAAACAATTATGTTAAGACTGAGATGGAGGCCGGGCAAGGTGACTCACTCCTGTAATCCCAGCACTTTGGGAGGCTGACATGGGTGGATCACGAGGTCAGGAGATCAAGACCATCCTGGCTAACGTGATGATACCCCGTTTCTACTAAAAATACAAAAAATTAGCCAGGCATGGTGGTGGGCACTTGTAGTCCCAGCTACTCGGGAGGCTGAGGCAGGAGAAGGGCGTGAACCTGGGAGGCGGAGCTTGTAGTGAGCCGAGATCAGCCACTGCACTCCAGTCTGGGCAACAGAGCAAGACTCCATCTCAAAAAAAAAAAAAAAAAAAGACTGAGATGGAGTAGATTGATTTAAAAACAAACAAACAAACAAACAAACAAACAAAAAAAAAACCTAGAGAGGTAACTACTCCCTTAGGCTGGCCTGAATTATAGTATGTTTTAAAAATAATTTTTATTTAAAATTCACAATCCATCCCTTTGATAGGCCTATTAGGCTGCTGTTCTATATTGCTCAATAAAGTGATAGGAATAAGCTTTAATATCAGACAAAAAAGGCAAGGGATGCTTTATATTTGGAAATTTGACAACAGGGATATATCGTTGTTCAGAAGATGATCAGAGAACTTTAGCTCAGAAATGAGTAACACAATCTCTTGTAATTAAAAACCACTATGTTTTCTAGATACACTTGGACATTTCGCCTTCCAACCCACACCCGCCCTGTCCCCCTCCAAAAAAAATCATAATTCCATTAGTCATTCATTTACTTGCTCATTTGTTCAACAAAAAATCAGTTACTACCTACTATAGTCCAGGTCCCATGTTAGATGTTAATGACAGTTTGTGCTTTAATGATACCCTTGAAAGAAGGACGCAGCGTTTAACATTTAAAGTGGGAAACTTCTCTGATTTGATTAAAATTTAAACAAATATTTCAAATTGATATTAACAAATTTAGAACAGAACTTCATTCAGTGTTGCTGATGCCTCTTATGCAGTCATCCCAGTCATCGCCAGCTGTCCTGAAGATCAGTGTCCTGCTGGCCTACAGATCAACCGGCACTTGAGTCTGTCAGGTTAGATGCTTAGGTTTCACTACCTTTCCTAATCAGAATGGAAATGATGGCAACTCCGTGACAGTGGTTCTCACTTGGTTGGTTTGCCTTTCTCTCTATTTCAACAGTAGCCAAAGGGTCAATTTTCTCTACTGGCTACACCATCTTAAGAATATCAAGCCAATCACCAGTTTCCCAGGAGCCAGAATACTTTGCATCTAAGCCAGACTTGACTATGACTGCCTCTACCTGATGAGCACGTTCCCATTTATAATTAAGTTTGGTCTTTTGGTGTGCTAAACCCCTTGCTGTTTTGGGGTTCCAGCTGTTCCGGTTTTGATTAATAACACATACAGACTGAATTATGATAACTTGCTGTAATCAGGATTACTTTGTTAGTGCACAGAATTTTTAGATGATAAAAAATTCATCAATTAATTGTGTATCACCTAAAAACTTAAATGTATTTTTACTTAAAAATAAAACAAGTACATGTAGAATTATTAAAAATAATATCAAAGAAAACCAGATTAACTCAGCCTATAGTAGGCTCATGTAAACAATCATAATTAGGTTCAGTATCTTATAAAATCAACGCAGGCATAAAAGTGATTAATGGTGATTCTAATTGACCTACAAACCAATTATGACATGGCAAGAAGCCTTCGCTAAGCACAAAATGCCATTATACAGAGTCATCATCAATCCAAGTGCAGCTATTGGAGAATATTTCTATTGTGCTGAATGTTCAGCAAGAGATAATTTATGTTAACTTAACATAATTTTCTTTAGGGAGATTTTTACTTAGAAGAAAGCAGAATAGCTAGTACTTAAAAATTCAGCTCTGAAAACAAAAATGCCTGGATTTTACTGGCTCTGGCACAAATCAGTTATATAGCTTTGAGCAAGTTATTAAAATGTTTCTGGCTTTCAGTTTTCTTATCTTTAAAATGCGGATACATATACATGGATGGAACTAGAGGTTATTATGTTAAGTGAAATAAGTCAGTTACAGAAAGATAACTACAGGATGTTCTCTCTCATATGCGAGGGCTAAAAATGTGGATGTCCTGAAGGTCAAGAATAGAATTGGGATTACCAGAGACCAGAAAAGCTGGGGAAGAGACAAGAATGAAGACAAATTAGTTAAGGAGTACAAAAATACAGTCAGATAGAAAGAATAAGTTCTAGTATTCCATAGTACAGTAAAGAAATTATAGTTAATGATAATGTGTTATATGTTTCAACATAGCCAGAAAAAAATTATAATATTCTCAACACACAAAAAAGATGTTTGAGGTGATTGATATTTCAATTACGCTGATTTGATCATTACACATTATGTATTGGTATCAAAATATCACACATACCCCCCCAAAAATGCAACTATTGTATATCAATAAAAAGAAATGAACATTTTTTAAAAAAAGAAAAAGAGTGGATACACTTAGGCCTTACGTAATAGGTTATTTTGCAGACATATGAGTTAATTCCTGTAAATTACTTAGAGCAGAATTCAACACATTAAAAGGACATTACAAATGTTAACTATCATTGCTATTGTTTGAAAATTCCTTCCAGGACCAGTATCACAAGTGCATGAATTGTGTTGGGCCCATGCTGGGTTTAATGCTCTGTGGTTGCTGCCTTTAAGTTTGTAACAATATTCGAGCAGGGGCCCCATAGTTTTATTTTGCACTGGCCTCCCCAAATTATGTAGTCAGTCCTAGTCACACTTTCGGGAGCTCATCATTACCAGAGTGACTCTGTTTTCTGGGGTAGCAATTCTTTTTCCCTATCACTAATCACTCTCTTTCTAGACTACAAGGAAGGACTACCGAATGAAGTTTTGCAGAATATAGAACAATACACTTATAAGCAAACCTCATCGGCCCCCCAAAAGCCTTTGTTTTCTCCCCTTTCCCTGTGGTAAGGAAACACAAACCATTCCTGTTGATACATTTGGTTGCATAACCTTGGTTTTATCACCCAAAGAATACTCATTTCAAAGGAGCATTTTGAACATAAGTTGTTTCAGGAGTTAGACATGTTTTTTTACATTTTTTATAAACCAAGAAATAGATATCAACATTAAGCATTCATTACATTCTGAAGATCTAAATATGGTTCTAAGTAGAGTTCTAATTATGGCTAGAATTATGCATTGGTGAACTTTGAGTCATGATGGTGCTAGGTGACCTAGTCTCTTTCAATGTCATTGCAGGTCATCTGTGTGGGAAGAAGAGGGTATTAAAGTATATGTAGGGTAGATGGGGGCAAAAGGACAACTGAGTTACCAGAAGAGACCTTTACACCCTCTAAATTTAGAGTATGATTTTTAAGGCATAGACATTTTACATACAAGATGTCTGTTGTCATGCAGTCTGGAGTGATATTGTCATATTACCTGGCCAGTTGTTAAGGCTTTCTCTTCACATGTATGCATCAGGAATATAAATTACTGTGAATCTATATTTTGCCATTAAAATAAGCTTTTGTGTGAAATATCAACATAAATTTTAATTAGCAGTCTACAAGGAAACTGTAAGCAATTAATTTATAAAGTAAAAAAAAAAAAAAAAAAAGGAAAAGAACGTCAAACTCTAAAGACACCTTCCTGGTTTGAATGAACCAGTTTTGGTTTTTGCCCAAATTCACCTAGAATTCTCTCTCTCTCTCTCTCTCTCTTCTTTTTTTTTTCTTTTTCTTTTTCTTTTTTTTCTTTTTTCTGAGACGGAGTCTTGCTCTGTCGCCCAGGCTAGAGTGCGGTGGCGCCATCTCCGCTCACTGCAAGCTCTGCCTCCCGGGTTCACGCCATTCTCCTGCCTCAACCTCCCGAGTAGCTGGGACTACAGGCGCCCACCACCATGCCCAGCTAATTTTTAGTAGAGACGGGATTTCACCGTGTTAGCCAGGATGGTCTCGATATCCTGACCTCATGATCTGCCCACGTCGGCCTCCCCAAGTGCTGGGATTACAGGTGTGAGCCATCGCGCCCGGCCTTTCTTCCTTTCTTATCGTTTTTTTTTTTTTGAAATGGAGTCTCGCTCTGTCACCAGGCTGGAGTGCAGTGGCACAATCTCGGCTCACTGCAACCTCTGCCTCCTGGGTTCAAGCGATTCTCCTGCCTCAGCCTCCTGAGTAGCTGGGATTACAAGCACCTGTCACGGCACCCAGCTAATTTTTGTAGTTTTAGTAGAGACGGGATTTCACCGTGTTGGCCAAGATGGTCTCAATCTCTTGACCTCGTGATCTGCCTGCCTCGGCCTCCCAAAGTGCTGGGATTACAGGTGTGAGCCACCGCGCCAGGTCAGAATTCTAACTTTCTATCACAAAGCTATCAGTAACTGACTAGACGCCCTGGTTTAAGAGTGATGGTAACCTGTAGGTCACCATATTTTGTGCAAGAATTCCTCTTAATATTTTACTATTACGTTGATACTATAATAATAATTAGATAGCCATCATTTCTTGGGAATAAACTATATTCTAGGCACCGTGTAATAGCACTGTAGATTGGGTGGATTAGATAGCTAGATAGATAATTAAATGCTAGGGCTGCTATAACAACATACCACAAACTGAATGGTTTAAAGCAACAGAAATGTATTGTTGCACAGTTCTGGAAGCCAGAGACTAATCAAAATTCATTGGAATTGATTCATTCTGAAGGTTATGAGGGACATATCTATTCCAGGCCTCTCTCCTTGGCTTGTAGATGGCGGTCTTCTCCCTGTGGTTCTTCATTGTCTTTCCTGTATGAATGTCTGGGTTCAAATTTTTATTTTTATAAGAAGACGAGTTATATGGGAGTAGGGGCCCACTCTACTCCAGCATAACCTCATCTTAACCATTATATGTGTAAAAAACTTTCAAGCAGGCCGGGCACAATGGCTTATGCATGTAATCCCAGCACTTTGAGAGGCCAAGGTGGGCAGATCACGAGGTCAAGAGATCAAGACCATCCTGGCCAACATGGTGAAACCCCATCTCTACTAAAAATACAAAAATTAGCTGGGCGTGGTGGCACATGCTTGTAGTATCAGCTACTCAGGACGCTGAGGCAGGAGAATCACTTGAACATGGAAGATGGAGGTTGCCGTGAGCCGAGGTCATGCCACTGTACTCTAGCCTGGCAAAAGAGTAAGTTTTTATCTAGAAAAAGAGAAACCCAAAAAAACAAAAAAACTTTCAAGCAAGACCATATTCTGAAGTGAAGAAAGTTAGGACTTCAACATGTTAATTTTGGGGGGACACAATTAGCCTATAAAAGCTAGCTAGCTTGCTGGCTAGCAAACTAACTGGACAGGCAGATAGATAAAATATCATTTAATTCTCAACAAGCCAATGAGTTTTAAGGAGGCTAAAGAGCATATCCAGTGGCATGCAGCTACTCAGAGTAAATCAGGAGAAGCCTCATGTTTAGACCTTGTGCTATAATCCATTAATTCACTCAGAACATATTTAATGGGCATCTACAGATGCTGGGCGCATTGCTAGTCAAACTTCCTTCATTTTTCAATTTATGAAGGAAGAGACAGGGTAATTACATTTTCTATACATAAATTATTCATCTGTTACCCTTTCAGTCATTTAGCTGCTTTCTGTCCTTTGAACAAACAGGATACAGATTCTTCTTAAGAGGAAGTTTATCTCATTAGCGAAACTCAAACATGAAATATTTGTGATGACAAAGGCATTATCAAATTGGTATGTGAGCGTGAAAGATGAAGTATTGTTCCTGGAAGAGGCAGTAAAGTATGCTGTATCTGTAGAATGGAGACAAGCATAGAGCATAAGAAAATCCAGTAAGTTATGAGATGACAGTCCATGAATAGGGCATAATTACATCGGCTTTTATTAAGTCAGTAGGTAATGTGAGTGGAGTGTCACCCTCTTTTCTGAGACTGTCCCTTCAGACTCCAAAGCTGTTATGAAGCAGATTTGTTCTAGGTCCCCTTTAGGAAATATGCTCTCTGCCCTTGAATCAGGAATTGTGATCTCTCTGTAGATTAAATCATTGACTCAGTTTTGGATTAGCTTTCTCTGCTTTCTGCATAAAGCTTTCACTTCAGATAAAATGAATCTCAACAACATTTCCATCAAGCCTCCAACTCTGGAGTTGTCCTTAAATTTATTGGCAAATACTTTTGGAGTAATATCGTCAATGTATAAACATATGCCAATGTTTGCTTGAATTGTCAATATCTAGAGAGCAGAATCTTCTTATACAATGTGCTGGATGCAGTTGGTTCTACATTCAAATTCCCTTTGTTAGCCAAAGCTCCTAGCCCCCAGCGAGTAAGTTTTGGCTCACAGCTGCCCCCAACTTCTTTTCAAACAAGTGACCTCATGCAAAAGGAGCCCT
Source organism: Theropithecus gelada (assembly GCF_003255815.1). Taxonomy (NCBI): domain Eukaryota; kingdom Metazoa; phylum Chordata; class Mammalia; order Primates; family Cercopithecidae; genus Theropithecus; species Theropithecus gelada. Next base: position 35,746,937 of record NC_037672.1, read on the forward strand.
ACGCACACACACAGTGAAGACCTCAGTCCATGACTGACAGGTACAAGGATAAAAATGATCTCTCCCCTTGTTTCAAGATAGGACACACTATGTGGTACAAGTGCTCTGGACCTTAGCTGGGATGAGATCAAAGCTAGAACTGTTGGAAAGTACTTCCTGGCTTAACTTACTTCCTGACTTAACTTTCTTCTGCTCTATCCTTATGCTTCATTTCCCCTGCCCTAAGAGTAATTGAACAACAATCTCAGGCTCTGCTCCTAGATAATTACTTGGCTTATGATATGCTTTTATGAAATATTTATTGAACTAAAATTCAAAGCATAGTGATTATCAAAATTACTAGTCTTACCAAAAATCCACCTTAAAGAATAGGAGCATATATTTTTTATTGCTCTCCTAGGACTATTTTATAAATAATCTCATTCGCATTACTATTAACTATGCTTAATAACCTTGCCAGAGTTAATTGAAATAATTTGTCTAAATGTAGTGAAGTAATTTACATTAAAAAATAGAATTTAGTGTACTGTACATTGCCAGGGGGTATGAAGTTCAGTGTAGACTTAAGCATATATTTTCTGCTTTCTAAAGCATTTATTCTACAGTAAGTAGTCAATGGCCCTAATTTATAGTAAAATGGCTTGAATTGATTTTTATGTTAAAAATAATTAAATGATCAATCAAAACAACTTGAGAAAGATGAAGTGCAATTTGATTATGTGCAAACCTTATTTATTAACATTCAGCAAATGAAATAGAGCTCCATGTTATTACTGGGCTTTATTATGGAAAAAACAGAAGAATGACACATACTGAAATTTAGACATATTCATATCCTCAGTAATTTTTGATAAATAAATACTAAAGAACAGAAAATCTTGAAGAATCAACATTCATTTCTTTAACATAGCAGCCCATTATTTAATTATATTTCCAGATGAAAATTATTAGTACAATATCAGCACCAATCTTGAACAATTGCATTATATAAATCTATGCCAAGGACAAAAGTAGAGAAGTTAATGAATGTTCCTTCTTTCTCTGAACATTCTTTCCGTATTTAATCTGCATGTAACATTTAGCACTGGACTATGTATATTGCTATGTATATTCACTCTGGATGAATTAATAAGATAAGATTTTCCTTCAGCAGAGACTTAATCTTATGTCTCTTGGTAATTCATTGTCTTGATGTTCTTTTAGAAAGAAATTCCGATAAGTAACTGAGCAATCTAGTTCTAGACGCCTCAACTGCATGAACTTACATATTCTTATCTCTAAAATGGGCACAATGTCAGTCATATCTCTTCTGTATCCAGAATCAGCATGTGGATGATATAGGTAAAAACTCCCTGCACATTATAAACTGAAGGAAATACTATTTCTCATCACTGGCTCTTCTCCATTAACTTTATCAAATAACCTCTCTTTTTATCTGGAAGGAGATTGATGTTTTCGAGGATTCTCACTCCTTCTGTTGCCTACATGTTCCAAGCCAATCTTCCAAGACACAGTATTTCTTAAATAAGCATGTGCTTTTTGGAGCCAATATATAATTTACAACATGATGCCTAAATCAAGATAATTTCTGCATTTTAACACCAAGAAGAAAAAAGTGTAGGTAGTCAATCTCAAAACTCTGTTACCTCTGCAGTTACCCAGATGTTGACATCCTTAGAATATGTTTGTCTGGGAGACTTTCTCAACTAATTCACCAAAAGGCAAGAGTCATTGTATACCCTCTAAGGCTTCATTGCCAGAAAAGCAACCTACAGTTGTATAATTTCAATCTTAAGCACTCTATTGTATAAAGCTACACTTAGGAACACCGAAGTGAATATTACAATGGATTTCTTCCTTTAGATCAAGTCAAAAGGAATAAGGTGTGACTATAATATGAAGCTTACCTACTAAACATAACAGAATTTATACACCTAAGTCAACATCATTCTACATACTAAAGTTTGTGACAGTATTTTCATAATTATACAAGCCTATACCCTTAATATTATTATTAATATTTTACCTCTTATTCCAAACATAACTTCAATGATGGTAAGATTTGCTCAAACCATTTTTAAAACTCACCCATTAGAATTGCCTTTTTAAAAAGGACCACTTTATTATATGAGATACATTTTTTAAAGTACATAAAATGTTTGTGTTTAGCTTAATAATTGAAGAGCAATGTCCACGTAACACAATTCCATGACCTTCCATATTTTTATTCATCAAATCTTCATAATATAATCAAGACTGAGAAATAGGATATTACAAATCCCTCCCAAGATCTCATATGCTTGTCTCAAATTTCAACATTCTCCCAGCTCTGAAGAATCAGTCATCCTCCAAAATTGTGTAATAATTGATTACTCACTTTTAAATAAATAGTTTTACAATTTATGCATTAATTCCGAAGAAATAGCATTCCTTTTTAAACCTGTAAATGGATCACATTTGGTTTGTTCTCAGTATTTAGCTACCACAAGTAATATTTTTATAAATATTTTTGTTTATGTATCCTGGTATACATATGCCAGAGTTTCTTTAGAGTAAATATATATGATATATATATGTATGAATTATATGTAGAAGTATATCTACTAAATATATATTTAATTCAATATATATGAAACATAATTGCTGGTACTATAGAAAATGTATTTCTTCAATTTTACTAGACAATGACAAACTGGCTTCCAAATTGGTTATTTCAATGCACAATGCAATTCCCACATTGCTTCACATCCTCATCAACATTTGCAATTATTAGATATTTCATTGTTGCCAATCTGGTGCGTATGGAATGGCATCTTTTTGTGTGTTCAATTTACACAAGCCCAAGACTCTCTTAAAATATGCAATTGAATACGGAGATATTTCCTTTAATTTATGAAAAATTTCTGCCCAAGCATGTCTCAGAGAAAGTGCAGAAGAAAAATGACAATAACAAAAGAAAATCTTTACAGAAACTAGAAAAGAAAAGCAGTAACATCAACGACACTGATATCAGGTCTCTCTACAGAAGCAATAAAAGCCAGAAGAAAATGGAATAATATAAAAAGAAATGAAAGAAATAAGTGTCTTTCCAGAATTCAATACTCAGCAAAAGCATATTTCAAAATAAGCATGAAATAAAAATATTTTCAGATACACAAAAAAGCTGTATTTGTAGAACCTCACAAAAGTTAGTTACAAGATTATATTGTAGAAAAAGGAGGAAATAATCTTCCCTGAAGTGTTGAGATACAAGAAAGAATGAACAACACATAAAGTGTTAAAATTGGGGAAAATATAAGTTTATAGTGACTAAACTAAATGATAAAACACTATATTTAGTGAGGGCTCTGAGTTAGCTTTCTTCCACATGCCTCACTAACAACCAAAAATTTATAAAAAGCTCAACTTGATATACACTGCTAAGAGAGTGAATTTTAAAATTCAGTATATGGTACTGTTTTCAGTGAAAGATTGATTTGCACAATGAAATGCTGCTGTTATAAGTAATATATTTTCTAAACTTGACTTTCAAATTTTATTTTACTGATATACAACTGATATTTGATTTTATATCTCACAATTCTGTTAAATTTACCTTCATTTCTTATTATCTATTTAGTAATTCTAATCATTTATAATTTTTATGGGATAGTGTTCGTATTACCTGTAAGTAAAAATATTTTTCCTTTACTATATTTTAACGTTTTCTTTCTTTTTCTTGCCTTATTGATCTGGCTAGGACCTCTAATATTGTCAAACTAAAATGTTGATAGCAGGCATTGTCATCTCATTTCCCATCTCAGAAAAATTTCTATCAATATTTACCATTAAGTATTTTCTTACCTAGAGGCTTGTGTAGATGACGTTTAACGGAAAGTTCCCTTCTTTTTCTGGTTTGTTAAGGATTTTTTATTACAAATTAATGTTGAATTTTATCAAATGTTTAAATTCCATCCATTAAAAATTATTCAAAGATTGCTCTTTTCTTATTCTGTTATAATGGTAAGTTACTTTGATTTTCAAAATTGTTTTTTACAAACCTTGTCTTTCTTGTCCAAACTCAATTTGATTATGATGTATTGATTAGTATTGCTAAGATAAGCTTGCTAATACTTATCTTAGGATTCTTATTATTCTCAGTGATCATGAATAAAATTTACCTGAATTTTTCTTTTCTTAAAGGTCCAAGTTAGCATTAAGGCAATGATGATCTCATACAACAATCTGGGAATGTTTCCTCTTTTCTCCTTCTAATGAATTCATGTAAGATTGGTATTATTTCTTCCTTAAGCGTGTTAAGGAAGTGTTTTCTTTTGGGAAAATGTTTCCTTGTTTTGTTTCTGCGAGGTTTTAATTCTCATTTCTTTTATCAGTTTTATAATTATGTTTCTTAATTTATTCTTATATTAATTTTATAAATTCTCAAAATTTGGCCATTTCATCAATTTTTAAAATATTTTTTGGGTGCGACATTGTTAAGAATATCACCTGATGATCACTTTGTGGTCTCAATGTTGTCTTCTTTTATATTTCTAATATTAGCTATCTGTGCTTTTCTCCTTATCTCTTGAACAGTTTTTATAAGGTTAAGCAATTTTATTTGTGCAGAACAAAATTCTGACTTTGTTTACTTTCTCTACTGTAATGTTTTCCCTATATCAACAATTTCTGCTCTTATATTTTTGTTTCTTTCTACATTCATGGAGTTATTTTGTTCTTGTGTTTCTGCTTAAGATACTTAGAACATTAATTTCAACCTTTTGTCTCTTCAAACACATACATTTAATACAATAATCTTCCCTCGAAGCAGAGTTTTAATCTGCTTCAAATTGTTTTCCAATTCCCATTGTTATAATTTATTTGATCCATGGGTTACTTATTTTTTATTTTTGACTTTTTTATTTTTGACTTATTTATTTTTCACTTTTAGGTTCGGGGACCAAGTGCAGGTTTTTTTATATAGATAAACTTGTGTCATGGGAGTTTGATTTATAAATTATTTTATCACCCAGGTTTTAAGCCTAATAGCTGTAAGTTGTTTTTCTTAGTGCTCTCCCTCCTCCCACCCTCCACCTTCTGAAACATCCAGGGTATATGGTTTTCCTCTATGTTTCTATGTGTTCTCAACATTTAGCTCCCACTTATAAGTGAGAACATGTGGTATTTGGTTTTCTGTTCCTGAGTTAGTTTGCTGAAGATAATGGCCTCCAGCTCCATTCATGTCCCTGCAAAGGACATGACCTCCTTCCTTTTTATAGCTGCATAGTATTCCATGGTGTATATGTACCACGTTTTCTTTATCCAGTCTATCATGGATGAGGTTTTAGGTCGACTCTATATCTTCGCTCTTGTGAATAGGTCTGCAGTGAGCATACGTGAGCATATGTTTTTATAATAGAATGATTTATATTCCTTTGGGTATATACCCAGTAATGGGATTGCTGGGTTGAATAATATTTCTGTCTTTAGGTCTTTTTCTGTTTTCCACCATGGCTAAACTAATTTACACTCCCATAAAGAGGGTATAAGCATTCCTTTTTCTCCACAACCTCACCAGTATTTGTTATTTTTTGACTTTTTAGTAATAGCCATTCTGACTGATGTTAGATGATATCCCATTGTGGTTTTGATTTGCATTTCTGTAATAAGTAGTGATGTCAAGTTTTTTTTCATATGATTGTTGGCCTCATGTATGTCTTCTTTTGAAGAGTATCTGTTCATGTCCTTTGCTATTCTTTTCTTGAAATTTGTTTAAGTTCTTTATAGATGCTGGATATTAGACCTTTGTCAGATGCATAGTTTGCAAAAGTTTTCTTCATTCTGTAGATTGTCTGCTTACTCTGTTGATAGTTTCATTTGCTGTGCAGAAGCTCTTTAGTTTAATTAGATTCCATCTGTCAATTTTTGCTTTTGTTGCAACTACATTTGGCATCGTCATCATGAAATCTTTGCCCATGCTGATGTCATGAATGGTATTGTTTAGATTGTCTTCTAGTTTTTATAGTTGTAGGCTTTACATTTAAGTTTTTAATCCATCTTGAGTTAATATTTGTATATGGTGAAAGGAAGAATTCCAGTTTCAATTTTCCGTATATGTCTAGCCAGTTATCTCAGTACTATTTATTGAATAGGGAATCCTGTCCCCATTGCTTGTTTTTGTCAGGTTTGTCAAAGATCAGATAGTTGTAGGTATGCAGTCTTATTTCTGAGTCTCTATTCTGTTTCATTGGTCTATGTTTCTGTTCTTCTACCACTACCATGCTGTTTTGGTGACCATAGACCTGTGGTATAGTTTGAAGTCAGGTAGCGTGATGTCTCTAGCTTTGTTCTTTTTATTTACTATCGCTTTGGCTATTTGGGCCAAGTTTTCTCCAGTTCTTTGAAGAATGTCAGTGGTAGTTTAATGGGAATAGCGTTGAATCTATAAATTGCTTTGGGCAGTATGGCCATTTTAATGATATTGATTCTTCCTCTCCATGAACAAATCCATGGGTTGTTTAAAAGTTTATTGCTTAATTTCAACATAGTTAGGTAGTCTTTAGGTAACTTTATTTTGTTTAATTTTAGCTTAGTTCAGCTATGTCAGAGGATATACTCTATATGATTTTATTCTTTCAGTACTTTGGGAGAATTGTTTTATGGCTTAACATATAGTTAATCTTGGTAATGTTACACGTGCACTTGAAAATGGTGTATATTTTGTCATTTGAGGGAACAGTCAAGTTTGTTAATGATGTAATTCATATGTTCTATGTTTGACTAACTTTTTTGTCTGTTTGTCCTATTCTTTATTGAGAGAGATAGATTTTAAAATCTCCATTAGAGCATTTATCTATTTATTTTTATACATTGTAAAGGTTTAAGGATCTGCTATTAAGAGCACAGTTTGTTCAACTTATTTTCTTTCATCATCACACTTTAAACCTGTCTTTATATTTTTCTAAGTAGCATAAACATGGATTTTATTTTTTATAAAGTCTGCCAATACCTGTATTTTAATTGATGCATTTTATCTATTTATGTTAATATAATTGATTCGATTTTGAGTTTACACATATTATTCTACACTCTATTTTTCATTTATTTCTCTTCTGTTCTTTTTCTCTTTTTGTAAATATTTTTAGATTAATTGATTATTTTTTAGTATTACATTTTCCCCTTTATTTCTGGTACATTTCTACCAAAAAATCCTGCTTATATTTTGATAGATATTGAATTTGGTTTATAGAGAAGGAGAGATGGAGAAGTCAATAAGAGCAAACATAGTATTTTCAAATATATTGACCCCTAAACCACAAACACAAAATGTCTTTTACTTAACCTTTAATTTCTCTCAACAATATTTTATAGTTTTAGTGAACAAGTTTTACACTTTTTTAATAAATTTATTGCTATGCATTTTATACTGTTGTGATGGGGTAATTTTCTTTATTTCATTTAAAAATTGTCCATTGCTGGTAGAAGAAAATAATTAATTTTTGTACATAAATTTTTATCTTATGATTTGGACAAATTTATTGGTTCTAGTAATTTTCTGTAGATATCATTGAATTTTCTAGATAGGGAATCATGTCTCCTCTAGATAAAGATAGTTTTACTTCTTTCTTTAAACATGGATATTTGTAATTTTTCTTTGCTTCCTTCCTTTTTTCCGTATACATTACGATGTTGAACAGAAGTGGCCGTAATGGACATACTTGCCTTGTTCCCTTTCTTGGAGAGGGATGGGGCGATGGTTATTTTTTCACTATTAAGAATGCTGATAGCTGTGTTGGTTTGGTTTGGTTTGGTTTGTAGATGCCCATAATCAGGTTGAAGAAGTTTCCTTGTATTACTAGTTTGTTGAGAGGTTTTATTATGAATGAGTGCTGGGTATTGTCAAAAGCTTGTTCAACTTCTCTTGAGGTATCATGTGATTTTTGTCCTTATTCTGTTAATATGGTCTATTTTATTAATTAATTTTAGGTCAAACAAGTTTTGCATTCAGGGATAAATTCCGGTGTTGAATTCTCTTTATATGTTGCTGGATTTGATTTGCTAATATTTTGTTAAGGATATTTGAATATTCATAATGAATATCAGTCTATATGTGTCTCTTTTTTTTTTAATGTCTTTGTCCAGCTTTGTTACCAGCCTATTCCTGGCCTTATAGAATGAAGTAAGAAATGTTTTCTTCTTCTATATGTTTTAAGAGATTGTACAAGATTGGTATTATTTCTTTCAGTATTTCATAGAATTTAACATACACGAAAGATGAGCCTTAGGCTTTCTTTGTAGGAAGAATTTTAATCTCAATTTTTTTTCTTGTTGTAAGTCTATTCAGAATTTCAATTTTTTCTATAGAGTCAATTTTGGCAATTGGCATCATAATAAAGAAGTTGTTCAATTTTATCTAAGATGTCTAATTTGTTGACAAAATTATATATATTATTAAAATTATTTTAATTGCTATACAGATTGTAGTAATGTCTCTCTTTTAATTTTCTTTTTATTAATTTTTTGCTTCTTTCTTCTTTTACTTGGTTAGAATAAGTGACAGTTTGTCAATTTTCTTGATCTTTTCAAAGTTTCATTGACTGTATTCTGCTTCATTAATTTTCATCTCTAATCATTAATATTTCCTTCCTCTTTTTAAAAAATAATTTCAATTTATATACTATATTTAGGGATTACATGTGCAGATTTGTTACATTAGTTTATTGCTCAGTGTGCTGAGGTTTGTGGTACAAATGACCCCTTCACACAGGTAGTGAGCATAGTACCTAATAGGTACTTTTTCAGCCCCGACCCCCCCTGCCTCTTTCCCCTCTCTAGTGTCTATCATTCCCATGTTTATATCCATGTGTACTCAATATATAGCTTCCATTTATAAGTGAGAGCATGCAGTATTTGGTTTTCTATTCCTGCATTAATTTGATTATACTTCCTCTTGATTACTTTGCAGTTTCTTTGTTTTCTAGTTTCCAAAAGTAAAAACTTAGATTATTGATTTGAGACTTTTCTTTTTTTACTTTACAGGTCTTGAAAGCTATTAACATATATTGCAATAAAAATTTCCCTCTGAGTGCTGATTTAGCTACATCTATAAATTTTGGTATTCTGTGCTTTATTTTCACTGTGATTATATTACCTTCTAAATTTTCTTAAACTTTCTTATTTGACATACCTATTAATATTTCTTAAAGTATATTTGTTAGATGTTAAAATAGCAACTTCAGTTTCTATTCAACTTCTCTTTTGGTTACTATTTGCATGGTACATTTTTGCATTCTTTTAATATCAATATATTTATGTGTTTGAATTTAGAAAGTCTATCTTGTAAATATTATACATTGGCTTTTGCTTTTGTATTCATTTTGACAATCTCTGTCATTTTATTGAGGTGTTTAGAACTTTCACATTTAATGTAATTATTTATATGGTTAGCTTTACATTTGCCATTTGACTATATGTTTTCTATGTTTCTGTCTTTTTTATTCCCCTTTTTTATTATATTATTTTATGTTAAATAAATACATTCTAAAACATCTATAAAATAGAAAAATATGATTCATTTTTCACTGTGTTTTGAAAAATAAATGTAAGTATATGGCTAAAAATTTATAGTATTATTTTGAATCAGGTCTAGTTGACCTATCTAATTACTTTGGGGGTTGGTTTTTTTCTCAGTGTTTTAAGAAGAAAACTTAGATTATTAATCAGAAAATTTTCTTTTTTCTGATATAGGTGTTGAAAGATGTTAAAAATTATGTTATAAAGTGTATATCATCTGTATAAATTTATATCATTATGAAATGTTCTATATGTTCCAACAGTTACATCTTCCTGTATGCCTGTAAAAAAATGCCATTCTTAGTAAAAAAAAAGCAAAGCTAGAGGCATTATATTACCTGATTTCAAAATATACTACAAATTATAAACCAAAACAGCGTAATATTGATAATAAAGCTGACACATAGACCAATGAAACAGGACAGAGAACCCAGAAATAAATTCACATATTTATACAGAATTTATTTTTTACAAATACACCAAGACATACATTGGAGAAAGCACATTTCTTTGTTAAATGATGATGGGAATACTGGATATCTATATGCAGGAGAATAAAACTAGATCCTTATCTCTCACCCTATACAAAAATCAACTAAAAATGGATTAAAGACTTAAATCTAAGACACATAACTGTAAAGTTACTAGAAGAAAACATAGTAGATACAATTTAGCATATTTGTCTGCACAAGAACTTTATGGTTAGAACTTCAAAAGCATTGGCAATAAAACCAAATATAGATAAATATTAATCTAAAAAGCTTCTGCACAGGGAGGGAAACAATCAACAGAGTGAAGACAGAACCTGTAGAATGAGAGAAAATATTTGGAATCTGTTCATCTGACAAGGCACTAATATTCAGGATATACAAGGAATTCAAACAACTCAATAGCAAACAAACAAACAAACAATCTTACCAAGAAGAGGGCAAAGGATCTGAAGAGATTTCTCAAAAGAAGACAAACAATGACTGACAGGTATATGAATAAATGTTCAATATCACTTATCATCAGGGAAAAGCAAATCAAACCACGATGAAATGTTATCTCACTCCAGTTAGATGGTTACCATCAAAAAGACAGAAAAAAAAAATGACAAATGTTGGTGAGGATGCAGAGAAAGGGTAACTCTTGCCCAATGTTCATGGAAATGTAAATTGGTATAGCCACATGGCAAAGAGTGTTGTGGTTTCTCAAAAAACTAAAAAGAGAGAAAAGGAAGAGCAAGTTGGCAACAGAAGACCCCATTTATTGTGCCCCCTTCACAGGAACATCAAATTTAACCACTGGCTACACACACAAAAAAAATCACCTTCTTAAGAAACAAAAATCAAGTGAGCACTCACAGTACCTGGTGTTAATTTCATATCACTGAAAAAGGCACTGAAGAGGGTAAAAAAAACTGTCTTGTATTGCCAATATCACCCCTCCCTGAGCCCAACCATACTGTGGCCACATGGTACAGAGAAATCTATGCAACTGGAATAAGGAAAGTGCAGCAAATAGACTTCTATTAAAATCAGTGCTGCCCTGTCACAGTGGAAGGCAAAATCAGACTGAACTCAGCTGATGCTTGCCCATGAAGGGAACATTCAGACCAGCCCTAGCCATAGGGGAATCATCCATTCCAGTGATTGAAACTTGAGTTCGGGCAGGTCTCACCATCACAGGCTGAAGTGCTCTGTGGCATTAAATAAACTTAAAAGGCAATCTAGGCCACAGGCACTGCAAGTCCTAGTACTAAGCTGTGCTCAGAGCCAGTAGACTTGGGGTGCACATGGCTTACTAGACACCAGCCACAGCAGCTAAAGAAGTGTTTGTGCCATTTCTACCCCAACCCCAAGCAGCACAACTCTCAGCTCTAAAAGACACCCTTTGCTTTCACTTGAAGAAAGGAGAGGGAAGAGTAAAGAGGATTTTTGTCTTGCATCTTGGATATCATCTCAACCACAGTACAATAGGGCACTGGATAGAGTTGTGAGGCCCGCATTATAGGACCTAGCTCCTGGACAACATATATAGACACACACTGGGTCAGAAGCAACCTGCTTCCTTGAAAGGAAGGGCCAAGTCTTGGCAGAATCCTTCAACTGCTGACTAAAGAGCCCTTGGACTCTGAATAACCAGCAGCAATACTCAGGTAGTACACTATGGGCCTTGGATGAGACTCTTAGATGTGCTGGGTTTAGGTGGTGGCTACAGTTAGAGACTCCTTCTGCTTGAGAAAAACAGAGAAAAATGTAAAGGGAACTTCGTCTTGCAGCTTAGGTACCATCTCGGTGACAGTGGAGTAGAACACCAAGCGGGTTCTTCTATTCAAGGCCCTGGCAATTGGATGGCATTTCTGGACCTGCCCTGGTCCAGAAGGGAGCCCACTGTCCTAATGCATGAGTCCTAGGCCTGCTAGCATCCACCACGGGCTGACTGAAGAGATCTTGGGTATTAAGTGTATATTGGAAGTAGCCTAGCAAAACTCCCTGTGGGCCTGTGGTAGTGGTGGCCACAGAGTATGGCTCCTCTGCCTGTGGAAAAGGAGAGGAACAGTGAAAAGGACGTATCTTGTGATTTGAGGATCAGATCAGCCATAGTAGAATAGAACTCCAGGTAGCCTTCTAAGGTTTTTTATTCTAGTCCCTAACTTCAGAACGGCATCTGTGGACTCACCCAGGGCCTAGGGAACTCATCAATCTCAAGGGAAGGACAAACGCCTGGATAGCTTTGTTACTAGCTAATTGTAGAGCCCTAAGACATTGAGCAAACATATGCAGTAGCCAGGTAGTGGTTGCAGTGAGCCTTGGATGATACCCAATGCTGTGCTGGCTTCAGGCCTGACCCAGCACAGTCACAGTGGTGGTGGCCACAAGGGTGCTTGTTTCACCCACCTCCAACCCCAAACATCTCAATGCAGAGAGAAACTCTATTTGTTTGAGAGAAAGTAGGAGAAGAAAACAAGAGTCTTTGCCTGGTAACCCAGAGAATTCTTCTAGTTCTTATCCAAGATCACCAAAGTGATACCTCAACAAATCTGCAACAACCATAGCATTAGTGGGTTTGGGGTGCACTCTAATGCAGATATGGATTAGATCATAACACCCAAATCCTTTTGAATACCTGGAAAGCCATCTCAAGAAGGATGGGCATAAACACAGAATGAAAAATCTAAAATGAATACCTAACTCTTCAATGCCCAAACCAATGAACAGCCACAAGTATCAAGACCATCCAGTAAAGCGTAATGTCACAAAATGAACTCAATAAGTCACCATGGACCAATCCTGAAGAGACAGAGATATATGCCCTTTCATAAAGAGAATTCAAAATAGTTGTGTTGACGAAACTCAAATAAATTCAAAATAACACAGAGAAGGAATTCAGAATTCTATCAGATGTATTTAACAAGGAGATTGAAATAATTAAAAAGGATCAAGCAGAAATTCTGGAGTTAAAGAATGCAATTGACATACCGGCGAATACATCAGTCTTTTAGTAGCAGGATTAATGAAACAGAGGAAGGGATTAGTGAGCTCGAAGACAGACTATTTGAAAATATAATTATAGGAGACAAAAAAAAAAAGAAACAAAAAAGAATAAAGCATGCCTACAAGATCTAGAAAATAGCCTCAAAAGGACAAATGTAAGAATTATTGTCTTAAAGAGGAGGCAGAGAAAGAGATAGGGGTACTAAGTTTATTCAAAGGGATATCAGAGAACTTCCCAAACCTACAGAAAGATATCAATAGCCAAGAAAAAGTAGGTTATAGAATACTCAACAGATTTAACCTAAAGAAGATTACCTCAAGGCATTTAATAATCAAACTTCCACAGGTCAAAGATAAAGAAAGAATTCTAAGACTAGCAAGACAGAAGAAACAAATAACATAAAATGGAGCTCCAATATGTCTGTCTTGCAGCAGACTTTTCAATGGAAACCTTATAGGCCAAGAGTGTATGACATGACATATTTAAAATGCTGAATGAAAAAACGCTTACCATATAGCATTATATCCAGCAAAAATATCTTTCAAACATAAAGGAGATATAAAAATTTCCCTAGACAAACAAAAGCTGAGGGATTTAATAAACACCAGACCTGCCCTACAAGAAATGCTAAAGGAAGTACTTCAATCAAAAAAAAAAAAAAAAAAAAAAGACATTAATGGGCAATAAGGCATCATCTGAAGGTACAAAATTCACTGGCAATAGTATTGTATTAGTCAGCATTCTCTTCTATATATGAAAGTTATTCAATATTAACTTACACGATCACAAGGTCCCAAAATAGGCTGTCTGCAAGCTAAGGAGCAAGGAGAGCCAGTCCAAGTCCCAAAACTGAAGAACTTGGAGTCCCATGTTTCAGGGCAGGAAGCATCCAGCACAGGAGAAAAATGTAGGCGGGGAGGCTAGTCCCATCTCTCTTTCACGTTTTTCTGCCTGCTTTTTATTTGCTGGCAGCTGATTAGATTGTGTCCACCAGATTAACGGTGGACCTATCTTTCCCAGCCCACTGACTCAAATGTTAGTCTGTTTTGGCAACACCTTCACAGACACACCCAGGATCAATATATTGTATCCTTCAATCCAACCAAGTTGACACTTAGTATTAACCATCACAGTATATATGCAGAAAAACAGAGAATATTATAAGACTGCAACTGTGGTATGTAAACTGTGGTATGTGGTACTCTGATCTTAAGTAGAAATACTAAAAAAATGAAGCAATCAAAAATAACTGTAGCAACTTTTCAAGACCTAGATAGTACAATAAGGTAAAAATGGAAACAACAAAATTTTAAAAGTGGGGGACAAAGTTACGGCATAAGTTTTTGTTAGGTTTCTTTTTGCTCGTTTGTCTATGCAAGCAGTGTTGTTAACAGCTTAAAAGAATAGGTTATAATATGGTATTTGCAAGCCTGATGGCAACCTAAAAATTAAAAATCATGCAACAGACACACAAAATTAAAAGCAAGAAATGAAGTCATACCATTAAAGAAAATTACCTTCACTAAAATAAGACTGGAAGTAAGTAAAGAAGTAAAAGAAGACCACAAAACAACCAGGTAAAAAATGATAAAATGGTAAGAGTAAGTCCTTGTTCATCAATAATAGCATTGGATATAAATGAACTAAACTCCAATAAAAAAATATCGAGTGACTGAATGGATGGTACAAAAAAATCCCATGATCTTTTGCCTTCAAGAAACACACCCTATAAAGACACACATAGACTGAAAATAAAGGGATGGAAAAAGATATTCTATTTCAATGAAAATCAAAAAAGAACAGGAGTTCTGACAAAATATATTTTAAGACAAGAACTATAAGAGAAAATATCGTTATATAACATAAAGGAGTCAATTCAACAAGAGGATATAACAATTGTAATAATATTTGCCCAACACGAGCTCCCAGATATATAAATATTTAAGCTAAGGAAAGAGATAGGTCCCAATACAATAATTTTGCCATTGCAAACAATGGCAAAAACAGCAATTACTTTCGCACCAACCTAATAAATGCATCTACATTGGAAAGGAAGAAGTCAAATTGTCCTTGTTTGCAAATGATATAATATTATATTTGGAAAAACCTAAAGACTCCATCAAAAAACTATTAGAACAGATAAAGTTAGTGAAGTTCAGGACACAAAATTAACACACAAAAGTCAGCAGTATTTCTACAAGCCAACAGTGATCTTTCTGAAACAAAAATTAAGAGTGTAATTCCATTTTTAATAGCTACAAATAAATTTAAGTACCTAGGAATTAAGAAAGAAAGATGTGAAAGATCTCTGCAATGAAAACTATAAAACACTAATGAAAGAAATGGAATAGGTCATAGTAAAATGGATATTCCATGTTCATGGATATTATTATTTTTATTATTTTTATTTTATTTTTTATTTTGAGGGGTTTTTTTGTTATTATTATTATTATACCTTAAATTCTAGGGTACATGTGCACAACGTGTAGGTTTGATACATAGGTATACATGTGCCATGCTGGTTTGCTGCACCCATCAACTCATTATTTACATTAGGTATTTCTCCTAATGCTATCCCTCCTCCTTCAATTTATAAGTGAAAACATGTGGTGTTTGGTTTTCTGTCCTTGTGATAGTTTGCTGAGAATGATGATTTCCAGCTTCATCTATGTCCCCACAAAGGACAGGAACTCATCCTTTTTCATGGCTGCATAGTATTCCATGGTGTATATGTGCCACATTTTCTTAATCCAGTCTATCATTGATGGACATTTGGATTGGTTCCAAGTCTCTGCTATTGTGAATAGTGCCACAATAAACATACATGTGCATGTGTCTTTATACTAACATGATTTATAATCCTTTGGGTATATACCCAGTAATGGGATTGCTGGGTCAAATGGTAATTCTAGTTCTAGATCCTTGAGGAATCATCACACTGTCTTCTACAATGGTTGAACTAATTTACACTCCCACCAACAGTGTAAAAGCATTCCTATTTCTCCACATCCACTCCAGCATCTGTTGTTTCCTCACTTTTTAATGATTGTCATTCTAACTGGTGTGAGATGGTATCTCATTGTGGTTTTGATTTTCATTTCTCTGATGATCAGTGATGATGAACATTTTTTCATGTGTCTGTTGGTTGCATAGATGTCTTCTTTTGAGAAGTGTCTGTTCATATATTTTGCCCACTTTTCGATAGGGTTGTTCATTTTTTTCTTGTAAAGTTGTTTGAGTTCTCTGTAGATTCTGGATATTAGTCCTTTGTCAGATGGGTAGATTGCAAAAACTTTCTTCCATTCTGTAGATTGCCTGTTCACTCTGATGGTAGTTTCTTTTGTTGTGCGGAAGCTATTTAGTTTAATTAGATCCTATTTGTCTATTTTGGCTTTTGTTGCCATTGCTTTTGGTGTTTTAGACATGAAGTCCTTGCTCATGTCTATGTCCTGAATGGTATTGCCTAAGTTTTCTTCTAGGGTTTTTATGATTTTAGGTCTAACATTTAAATCTTTAATCCATTTAAGTTAATTTTTGTAAAAGGTGTAAGGAATGGATCCAGTTTCATCTTTCTACATATGGCTAGCCAGTTTTCTCAGCACCATTTACTAAATAGGGAATCCTTTCCCCATTTCTTGTTTTTGTCAGGTTAGTCAAAAATCAGATGGTTTTAGATGTGTGGTGTTATTTCTGAGGCCTCTGTTCTGTTTCATTGGTCTATCTCTCTGTTTTGATACCAGTACCCTCCTGTTTTGGTACTGTAGCCTTATAGTATATCTTGAAGTCAAGTAACATGATGCCTCCAGCTTTGTTCCTTTTGCTTAGGATTGTCTTGGCAATGTGGGCTCTTTTTTGGTTCAAAATGAACTTTAAAGAAGTTTTTTTCTAATTCTGTGAAGAAAGTCATTGGTAGCGTGATAGGGATGGCACTGAACCTATAAATTACTTTGGGCAGTATGGCCATTTGCATGATATTGATTCTTCCTATCCATGAGTGTGGAATATTCTTCCATTTGTTTGTGTCCTCTTTTATTTTGTTGAGCAGTGGTTTGTAGTTTTCCTTGAAGATGTCCTTCACATCCCTTGTAAGTTGGCTTCCTAAGTATTTTCTCTTGGTAGCAATTGTGAATGGGAGTTCACTCATGATTAGGCTCTCTGTTTTTCTGTTAATGGTGTAGAGGAATGCTTGTGATTTTTGCACATTGATTTTGTATCCTGCGACCTTGCTGACGTTGCTTATCAGCTTAAGATTTGGGACTGCGATGATGGGGTTTTCTAAATATAGAATCATGTCATCTGCAAATAGGGACAATTCGACTTCCTCATTTCCTAATTGAATACCCTTTATTTCTTTCTCTTGCCTGATTGATCTGGCCAGAAATTCGAACACTATGTTGAATAGGAGTGGTGAGAGAGGGCATCCTTGTCTTGTGCTAGTTTTCAAAGAAAATGCTTCCAGTTTTTGCCCATTAAGTATGCTATTGGCTGTGGGTTTGTCACAAATAGGTCTTATTATTTTGAGATACGTTCCTTCAATACCTAGTTTATTGAGTTTTTAGGATGAAGGGCTGTTGAATTTTGTCAAAGGCCTTTTCTGCATCTATTGAGATAATCATGTGGTTTTTGTTGTTGGTTCTGTTTATGTGATGGATTACATTTATTGATTTGCATATGTTGCACCAGCCTTGCATACCAGGAATGGAGCCAACTTGATCGTGGTGGATAAGCTTTTTGAAGTGCTACTGGATTCGGTTTGCCAGTATTTTATTGAGGGTTTTCACACCAATGTTCACCAGGGATATTGGTCTAAAAGTCTTTTTTGTGTGTGCCTCTGCCAGGCTTTTGTATCAGGCTGATATTGGCCTCTTAAAATGAGTTAGGGAGGATTCCCTGTTTTTCTATTGATTGGAATAGTTTCAGAAGGAATGGTACCAACTCCTCTTTGTACCTCTGGTAGAATTTGGCTGTGAATCTGTCTGGTCCCGAACTTTTTTTGGTTGGTAGGCTATTACTTATTGCCTCAATTTCAGAGCCTGTTATTAGTCTATTCAGAGATTCCACTTCTTCCTGGTTTAGTCTTGGGAAGGTGTATGTGTCTAGGAATTTTTCCTTTTCTTCTAGATTTTCTAGTTTATTTGCATAAAGGTGTTTATAGTATTCTCTGATGGTTGTTTGTATTTCTGTGAGATCAGTGGTGATATATCCTTTATCTTTTCTTATTGCATCTATTTGGAAGAGTTAATATTATTAAAATGTCCACACTGCCTAATGCAATCTACAGATTCAATGCAATTTCTATTAAAATACCAATGACATTTTTCACAAAAATAGAAAAAAAAATCCTAAAATGTATGTGTAATAATAAAAGACTCCAAAAGCCAAAGTTATCCTTAGCAAAAAGAAAATCCTTTTTTATACCTATTTTCCATTTCTATGTCTTCTTATATCTTCCTATTCTGAAGGAATAACACTACCTCACCTTAAATTATACTACAGGGCTATAGTAACCAAAATCGTGTGGTACTGCTGTAAAACCAAACACATGTACCGGGGGTTCACAATAGAGAACACAGAAATAAATTCATATACTTACAGCAAACTTTTTTTTGACAAAGGTGCCTAGAACATAGATTGGAGAAAGGACAGTCTTATCAATAAATGGAGCTGGGAAACTGAATATTCATATGCAAAAGAATGAAACTAGAATGCTATCCTGCAATGTAAAAAATCAAATCAAAATGGATTAAAGACTTAAACCTAAAACTTTACACTATGAAACTACTAAAAGAAAACATTGGAGAAACTCTCTAAGACATTGGAATGGGCAAAAATTTCTTGAGCAAAAACTCAGAAGCACATGCAACCAAAGTGAAACTGAACAAATGGCATCATACCAAGTTAAAAAGATTCTGCTCAGCAAAGGAAACAATCAACAAAGTAAAAAGACACAATGGGAGAAAATATTTTGAAACTACCCATCTGACAATGAATTAATAACCAGAATATGTAAGGAGCTCAAACAACTCTGTAGGAAAAATCGAATAATCTGATTTTCTAAATGGGGAGAAAATCTGAATAGATATTTACCAAAAGAAGACATGCAAATGGCAAACAGATATATAAAAAGGTGTTCAACATCACTGATGATCAGAGAAATGCAAATCAAAACTACAGTGAGATATTACCTCACCCCAGTTAAAAGCGTGTTTATCTAAAAGACAAGCAGTAACAAATGCTAGTGAGCATGTGGAGAAAAAGGAATTTTTATTTTTTTAATGTTTAATTTTTAATTTTTGTGGGTACATATTAGGTTTATACATTTATGGGTTACATGAGACATTTTGATATAGACATGCAATACCAAACATCACATCAGGAATCACCTCAAGCATTTATCCTTTGTGTTGCAGACATTCCAATCATACTCTTTTAGTTATCATACACTATTGGTGGGAATTCAAATTGTACAACCACTATGGGGAACAGTTTGGAGATTCTTCAAAAATCTAAAAATGGAGCTACTACATGATTCAGCAATCCCACTGTGAGGTATATACCCAAAAGAAAGAAAATTAGTATATCAAAGAGGTACCTGCACTTTCCTGATTGTTGCAGCGCTATTCAACATAGCCACACTTTGGGAGCAACCTAAGTGCCCATCTACAGATGAATGGATAAAGAAAATGTGATAGAAATACACAACATAGTGCTATTTAGTCATAGAAAAGAATGAGATCCTGCCATTTGCAGCAACATGGATGTAACTGGAGGACATTATTTTAAGTGAAATAAGCTGGGCACAGAAAGACAAACTTCATATGTTCTCATTTATTTGTGGGAGCTAAAACTTAAAACAATTGAATTCCCGGAGAGGGAGAGAATAGAAGGGGTGTTGTCATAGGCTGGGGAGGGTAATAGGGGGTGGGGGAAAATGGAGATGGTTAGTGAGTACAAAAGAATAATTAGAAATAATGAATAAGACCTAGTATTTGCTACCACAACAGGTTGACTATAGTCCAAAATAATTTAATTGTGCATTTCAAAATAACTAAAAGAATATAATTGGAATGTCTGCAACACAAAGGCTAAATGTTTGAGGTGATGAATATCCCATTTACCCTGATGTGATTATTTTGCATTGCATGTCTATATCAGAATATCTAATGTAACCCATAAATATATACACCTACTATGTAACCACAAAGGTTAAAAATTAAACATAAAAAAATAGAACTTCTAATAATTTCAACATTTATTTATTATTTAATCCACTAATATACCTACAATAATTTTAGAATTGCTGTACCTACACCACTATGACAAACCCACCCAAAAGATTCCAGGTTTTGTTTGCTCTTTTTACCTAAGTGCAAGAGTGAGTATTTAGTCAAATTTTGTGTAAAAATGTCCTTGAATTTGCTCTTTCATACCTTTTCTTCCTTCAGCGTGATTATTTTATTTGTTTGAAAAGAATGAGTTTGTTTTCAGCTTATTTTCTGAGTATTTTTTCAGCCTTATGATATAAAGTTATGTTTTGAATATGCAGAACATTAACATGCTTCCAAAAGTCAAAGTATAGAAAAGTTATATCCAGAGCTGTATCATCCCTCCACCAAGTTTTCTCATTCTCTATAGGTAAGCAACTTCATCGTTTTCTTATTTATCCTTCCTGGTTCATTTTTGTAAAGATTGTCAGATTTTAGCTTTTTATTTATTCATCTTTCTTAAACAAAAGATAGCATTATATATCTATATTTATATGGATATAGAAAGATATACCTGCTCTGTGCTTTTTTCACTTTAATAATTGCTCTTTAATATATCTTGGTACCAACCCCGTAAAGTCATAGAGAAAGCTTTCTTTTGTTTTTACAGCTGCATAATACACCATTGGGTGTAATAAGTACTTTAGTGTTTATGTCTATGCATAGGAACTACTAAAAGAAAATGTTTCTTTATATTCTGTCCTTGAAAGAAATCTGTGTTTGGAAATTTGAGTAACAGCTAATATTTTGCCATCACAAAAAATATGAAATGTATACACGGATTTTCATATTTTTGGATATGTATCATTAGGATAAATTCTCAGAAATAACATTTCTTAATCAGAGAGTAAGTGCATATTAGTTTTCTTAGATGTAGTTGGCCAACTGTATCAACAGGTT
Source organism: Theropithecus gelada (assembly GCF_003255815.1). Lineage (NCBI taxonomy): Eukaryota > Metazoa > Chordata > Mammalia > Primates > Cercopithecidae > Theropithecus > Theropithecus gelada. The sequence goes on from NC_037672.1 coordinate 35,768,134, forward strand.
CCGCAGCCATGGACCCCACCAATCAATGGCTGGGAAAAAATAAAGTAATAATAAATAACAATATTAAAAAATGCAAATTAAAACAACATGGTATAACAATGATTTACATAGCATTTACATTATATTAGGCATTACAAGTAATTTAAAGATGACTTAAAGTATTTGGGAGGATGTGCATAGGTTATACACAAACACTATGTCATTTTACATATGGAAGTTGAGCACCCTCAGACTTTGGTAACCACAGGTATTCTGGAACCAATCCCTTGCTGATAGCAAGAAGCCACTGTATTGCCAAATTTCCCTCTATAGACTTTATACAATTTTTTATTCCCAATGGCATGTCTGAGAATTCTTATATTCCCACAACCTCCACAATAAAAGCTGTAGCATTTGTTTCTCTCCATTAAAATGCTGCGTGAGATGATGTGTCAATTGTACAGGTAGAAAGCTCAGCTCTTGGAAAGAAAAGTTTTTGAGTCTTCGCCAATCTGCTGATTAAGAAGTAGTGTCATTATATAGTTTTAATTTGTATTTTTCTTATTATTAACATTGGATATATTTTCAAATGTTTAAAAACTATTTTTAGATTTTTTTTTTGCTCATTTTTCTATGGAATCCTGCCCTTTTTTTCTTTTTTTTTTAATAAGTTCTTTGTAGTAGTTTCTAACATATATTACACATTTTCTCCTAACTTACTTATCTTCTAACCTTTTGAACACGTTTCTCTGCACAAAAATTTCTGATGAATTATATAGTCAAATATATATGATTTTTCTTCTATTGTCTCTGGAATTTTTAAACCACAGTTCTAATGCCTATCCTTATACTTATTTTTTCCTATAGTATTTTTAAATTTTGTTTTGTACATTTACATTTTTACATTTTCCACTTTACATTTGCATTTCTCTTACATTTGGACTTTATTCTTATTAATGCTATAGAAAATTGATGTAATTTTATTTTTTTCAAAATGGCTCTATAGTTTTCCCAACAGCATTTCTTAAAAAGTCTACTTTGCCCTAGAGATTTAATATCCACCTTTTTTATATTCTAGTTTTCCAAATGTAGTTGAGTTAATTTGTGCTTTTTCCATTCTATTTTATTGGTTAATTTGCCTGTTCTTATGAAAGGGCCTACTGTTTTTAATTATAGAGGCTTCATCGTTTGTTTACTATCTGTAGCATTTGTTTCTCTCCATGAAAATGCTGTGTGAGATGATGTGCCAGTTGTACAGGTAGAAAGCTCAGCTCCTGGAAACAAAAAAAGTTACACTTTGTCATTTTTATCAATAAGGCATTTTTAATACTTAGTATTCACCAGACTTTATTATCTGACCCTTATTATTATTATTGTTAAATTGAATCTGAAAGTGTGTCATTTATTATTAGAGTTGAAAAAAGGTCTTTTAAAAGGAAGGAAGCCAAATATGGTAGGTAGAAAACGTAGCCTTTTCACAGTTGGCTATAATCTATCCACATTGCAAATAAGATATCAAAGACAGGTGTTAATGGGTGCTGTGATTTTAGTATAGAACTAGTTTCTATTTAATGCAGCTGGTGGGTGGTGACTCCAAAAATATAAACAGGCAGAGCTTTGGGGTGACAATCCGGTTAAAAAGAAAAGTTAGGGGCCTGATTTTTGATTGTATAGCTGTCACATTGTTTTTGTTAATTTCATGATGTTTTCATTAGATGATATGTTTATCTACAGTGAGTGAAGGATCCCAGTAGAAATCATGGGGTAGGTGAGATTGCTCAAGAACACTACAGCTTCACTTCCACTATCTCACATACATAGCTTGAGCACCATCAATAAAACTGGAGAGTTTCCTGGAAAACTTTAGGACCTTGGAATCAAGGTAAAACAAAGCTAGGGCAACAGAAAATGTATCATTGCAATATTTGTTGGAATGATATATTGCAAAAAAAATTGTTCCTATTAATCACAACTGGAAATACCTGTACAGTTTAGCTTGGTCACCTCAGGACAATTTTACCATTCCAGCTGTATTTTCGTATTACGCTATGAACTCTTAGAAGTCTGTATTCCGTGAGACTCTTTGAATTGCCAGTGACAGCCAATTCAAACTGGCTTAAGTTCAAAGGAAATATATTGCCAAATATTCCAGGGAAGCTGAGGAATGCACACTTTAGCAATGAAATTTTCTACTTGAATCTATTCTGCATGAAGTCCACTTGGCAGACAAGATGACTGTTCGCAGTTCCAGGCTTCCATCCTCCTAGTTTAACAACCACAGTAGAAAACGCTTCTTTATTTTCTGTCCTTGAAATTACTGAAAAAAGACTTTGTCTGACCTTGCTTGGCTCATATGCACACCCTTGGCTCCTGCCATGGTTACATGTGCATTCTGTATCCTGAAAGGTGATTTCCTCAAGCAGAAGAAGCTGGCAGACACAAACAAGAAGTCTACTTCAAAGACTGAGTCAAATCTGGGTTACCTTTGTATCCCTCCTCTACAGGTGTTCAACCTCACAGATTTTCAATCAACGGATGCCAGAGGAGCAAAGTAGCATTGTCACTGATGAATTTATTTCATATGAAAAGAGGCCAAGGTATGTTACTAGAAAGAAAGAGGTAAAATGAAAGCAGAGAAGATTGGCAGGTAAGAGAGTAGATGTGAAGAGAAGGGGAAACCATACACAAAGTGAAAAATAAGGTGAAATTTGTCCTTGCTTTGTTTTATGTGCTTGTACAGAGAGTCAGTAAAAACCATGGTGACTTTATTCATGAGAGAATTTTAAAACCATGCATAATTATTGTGACCACATTTAGAGAGCCTTTATAAAATGCCAGTGAGTTTATCCAGTTCTTCTCATGAGTTGGTTGTTGTTAGCAGTGGTATGTCTGTTACATTGTTACAATGTTATGTAACAGTAGATATTTTAATGGACAAACCCAGTGGGTTTTGTATGCATATGTTAACTATAATTGCTGCTGTTTTACAGATGAAGATTCTGGAGATAATTAAATTGGAATGCTAAGGTTATTTAACAATGACATGCTAGAATTGGTAGCCAAGCCTTTCACCACCAATTCTATCACCCGGTGCCAAAACTCTCCCATTCCTGTCAGTGAAAGCACAAACCAACACTGTGGAGGTAATACACAGATGGCAACATGCCCTCCTCTGCCCAGATCAACCATGGTTAGCCTCATATCCTCCAGGAGACAGAACACAGGAGACACACACATACACGCAGTCATGCAAACATATCTACTAAAAGCAAAGCATCACTGAGTAATGGAGTGTTGACTGCTGATTTGGAGATTCAAAGGGGTTAAATCACATTGTGCAATCTGCAACATTATTTGGCTAAATAACTCTTTTCTCCTGAAGCCCTTATGCACCCTGAGGCTCAGGTCCATCACCTAGGAAGCTTTTCGAAAATATTTCAACAAAGAGGAGACTTTTGCTACAAAGAATTCCAGTACCCAAGCCAAGGAAATACAACTTTTAGCAATAATAATAATGATGATAAATTACATATATGTAGCCAAGCACATTTATTGCCAACCACCAGGCAATTTTGTTGGATTATTACATTTAATGCTTAGAATATTCCTATGACATTGTCGTTATTGCTATTTTTATTTCTGTTGCCTAAAGTCACATATTAAGTGGAAAAGCTGAAATGTAAACTCTAGTTTAGTCTAAATACAATGCCGTGTTTTTTTGTCCAAAGCAGAGTACTTTTTTATATATGTAATCCACAAATTGGCATGTAAAAACCTCCATTTTACATAAAATATGCATTTCTCTAGGCATTTTATTTAGGTCTCTTGAATATTGTGATTAAACTAAATAAGCAGTTAAAGACCTAATCTCTTGATGTCTTTAGCGTTAAAGACGAATATGGTCAAAACACTTTTTACATTTGGTAACTCAGTTGACTATCATCATAGACCTGTTAGGAAGGCACTTTTGTAGTACCTTTTACTGGAGAAAAAATAATGAATTCTAAATCCCAACGTCTCTAACTCTGCCATAAAAAGTAGGCTAGCTGAAGTTCTCCAGTGAAGTTGAGAGATGATCATAAAAACTCATCTGAGGGTTGCATTCACAGGTGCCTATTAAGATGTATGGGGGATTTATACATCTGCCTCAATAGGATCAAAAGAACAGGAGAGTTAAGAGAGTATCAATTAACAGAAGGAAGCACTTCTTAAGAGCCATGGGGAGCGTGACAACCAATTTTCATTCCTTTAGCATTTTAAATGTCCTATTTCAAATCCTGTCTCTCCTGTATAAATTATGTGGGTGAGGTGGAAACACAAATTCACTTAGAGCAACCAACTATTTTTCAATCTTTTTCCTACTTGGGTTACTTTTCCCTCTTAGAATTTTCCTTCTGAAGTTCATTCACTTTGACAAGAGACAAAAGCAAAAAGTTTTAATTGTTCAATTTCCTGTCTACCACTTAAAAATCTTATTCCATTGAACCCTCCTTTTTTTTTAATATTTTTATTTCTTGCCCAAACACAAATGACCACGATTGCCATTATATTTGTTCCAGGGCTCAGACCTTGGTGCTTTAGGATTTTTAATATTGTTGTTATAGTTGTGGGCAACTCTATTCAAAGGAGGCTCCTTTGCTTAAGTCCCTTTTTGGGGTACAACTTAGAGCTGCCTGTACACCAACACCAAGTTTTGTTTATATAATTCAAATCCTTCTTCACCTAGATGATTGCCAAATAGAAACTGAAAGTCTTAGAGGACTAAAAATACTTGGTGAAAAATCAGCAGGTTTGCAGTGTCTTCGACCATGGAAGCTTGGATAAAATGCAAACAGGAATCAAATTTTAGGTCAGAACAGACATTAAGAGGACAAAACAAGTAATATTGAGCAGCAAAATGCATAGCATTGCAAAACAATGGATGTCAAAAAAGTCTTAGTTCAAATCCAGGGTTAGCACTTGGTAACTACCTGATCTTGCTAACTTGCTGAATTTCTCTCATCCTCCATCTTTTAATGTGTACAATGGAAATAACAGTAGCCCCTGTCTTCAAAGATCTTAAAAGGATTAAATAAACTAATACCTATGAGGCATTTTGAACAATCTCTGACACGTATTAAGAGCATAATATAAAGTAAATATGCCAATGTAGATATTTGTAGTTGACTGGATAAGAATCATACGTGAAAAGGGATTCCCTACAAAGAAGGTCCCTGGGTGTTACTCAATTCAAGGGGATAGCCATTGGGAAGTTCTCTTGGCAACTAGGTTAAAAATTTAGTGCTAACGTCTAGATCTTGTATATATTTGGTTTGCCCTCATGATCCCTCAAGGCCTTGTAATGTTTTCTGAGGCAGATGTGGAGAATAATATGTGAATGATTCTTCTGCTGTTTTCACAGATGCAGAGAAAGTTGGAGAACTGGAGCATAACAGAGTTAGAGAGTACATTTTCCCCCAGCAAGTGGAGAATATTAAGAGACTTGTTATGAAGAGGCAAAGACAAGAGTCATCACTGTCTAAAAAATCTTTCTCTAAATAACCCAAGCTCAAGTCACATGCCCATTATTTCTTAGGACTACAGAAGAGTGCTGTAAAAAACTCCATGTAAAGAGTCATGTCTTGGCCGGGGATAGTGGCTCATGCCTGTAATCCTAGCACTTTGGGAGGCTGAAGTGGGCAGATCACTTCAGGTCAGGAGTTCACGATCAGCCTGGGCAACATGGCAAAGCCCCATCTCTACTAAATATACAAAAAAATTAGCCAGGTTTGCAGGTGCATGCCTGCAGTCCTAGCTACTCATGAGGCTGAGGCATGAGAATCACTTGAACCCAGGAGGCGGAGGTTGCAGTGAGCCAAGATCACACCACTGCACTCCAGCGGGGGCGACAGAGCAAGACTCTGACTCAAAAAATAAATAAATTAGTTAATTAATTAAAGAGGCATCTCTTAAAAACTCTGTAGAGAAAAGGTGAATTATGTATCCTTTTTTTTTTTTTTTTTTTTTCCGTAAAGCTGGCTAGTATGTGCTTATGGCATTAATGCTAAAAGACAAGGTATGGTGATTGACTTGAAGCTCTGGTTGCTTGAGGGTCTTCCATACCACAGCATTTTCCAACAGAGGTAATTTTACACTTTTCACATGATTATTTCATTAATAACTATGTCTTCCAATCAGCCAAAAGTACCATGACAGTATAGACCCTGTCTTACTGTATCATTTTATCACCAGTAGCAAACTTGGTGCCTGATATTTAATACATATCCCATAAATATTTGCTGAATGAATTAATAAATTAACAAAAAAGAATATATAACTCTGTCATCTATAATTCCCCCCAAAATGTTCATACAACTGCACATATCAAATAACATGGATTTTAGTTGACAATTGTTCATATGTGCCACAAATAAAATAGTGAGGAACTTTAAAACCAGGAGACATAATTAGGAACCACTATAGAGGATTTGTTAGTCTGTAAAGAAATGGCCAGTCCGGAGCTACTCAAGAAAGTGCAGGGGCCTTTGAAAACAGTATGCTGAGAATAGATAGGGCTCAAGGACAGTATCTCCAACTGAACTTTTAATGAACTCCCGTAGGCGCCAAGAAGGCGGGTAGATAAGAAAGAATATAGAAACAAGGTACTGAGTAGAAGGTTACATGTGGGAAAAGAAAGTTTGTTTTGCATTGCATTCTTTCTGCTGACGTGAGGTTTATGGAGTATAAATAAAGTGAGGCGGAGGCTCTGAGTGCGGCCGCCATGTTCTCTGTGTGTCTTTGTCTTTGTGTGTGTTCTTTCATTCTCCACCACCCCCGGTGCGGCCCCCAACAAGTGGCGCAGCGAGCAGGGTCAGCACGGGTGAGTAGGGGAGAACAAGAAGGGGAACCCCCTAGGAGCGGGTAAGGCTCAGATATTGTTAAGGGGAACCTTCTTAAGCTTTCATTATGGGAATTCCATCTCNAAAAAAAAGTTTTATAAAATTATCCATCCTCAGACATTGTAAGATAACATATGAGAATCTGAATTTTTTTTCTTTCGGTAAGTTGGAACGTCTGACTACCCTGAACTGTCTTCCTGGGTGACACCCATCTACTCAGAGTAGTTGCTACTCTTTTTCAACAGAGGGTCAGGGTCACAGGTTCTCCAGTTTCCCTAAAGTTTCCTCTACTTCTTATTGCCTTGTCTAAACCAATGCAGGGGTCCATCCTGCAGACACTGACCCAATGACACATGAATAACATACACTGACACAGATATTCTGCCTGTTAGTCCTGCTAAGGGTCTGGGCCCCTCACACACCCTAAGGAGGGTGCTGTAAAAAGTAGCAGCTGTGGCCCTGGCTAGCTGGCCCTGCCAGCATTTATTCAGCATACATTAAATGACAAAGACTTTAAGCCAACACACCTGTAGGTAATTAATTTGGTCGCCCTTCCTCCGAGAGAGCCATCCTGCCTGCAAATGATCATAGGTTAGTTTTAGGACCACATGAGTAAACAAGCTATTTAGATAAACTCCCTTATATTCCTTTGTACCCACCTTAAGCTATTTACTTAAGGATTAGGCTGCCTTCAGCCAGATCTATTACTGGAGCTTATGTAAACCCTCCAGCCTTCCAAGAAGGTCTGTGTCTATATCTTATAACTTCATCTTAAAATTTTTCCAGCTACACTGACTGATCCCCTACAAACCAAGACAAAATTTCAGCTGTAATATTGAAAACAAATGAGATAATCATAGGATTTTTGTTTTTAATTATCTTTGGTGATAAAAACTCAATTAACTAGGCATTAAAGAAACATACCTCAGAATAATAAGAGCCATCTATGACAAACCCACATTCCAATGTCATACTGAATGGGCAAAAGCTGGAATCATTCCCTCTGAGAAATGGAACAAGACAAGAATGCCCACTCTCACCACTCGTATTAACATAGTACTGGAAGTCCTAGCCAAAGCATTCAGGTAAGAGAAAGAAATAAATGCCATCCAAATAGGAAAAGAAGAAGTCAATCTCTCTTCACTTACAATATTATTCTGTGCCTAGAAAACTCTAAAGACTCCACCAAAAGCCTTCCAGAGCTAATAAACTATTTTAGTAAAGTTCAGCATACAAAATCAATGTATGAAAATCAGTAGCACTTCAGTACACAAATAACATTTAAGCTGAGAGTCAAGTCAAGAATATAATCCCTTCTATAAGAGGCACAAAAATAAGACAGATAGAAATATATTTACAAAGGAGGTGAAAGATCTCTACAAGGAGAATGACAAAACACTGTTGAAATAAATCATAAACGACACAAACAACTGAAAAAAAAATCCAAGCTTATAGATTAGAAAAACCAATGTCATTAAAATGGCCATACACCTAAGGCAATCCACTGATTTTCTATAAAACTACCAATGTCATTTTTCACAGAATTAGAAAAAAACTATTCTAAAATTCATATGGATCCAAAAACAATGCCTGAATAGCTAAACCTAAGCAAAAAGAACAAAGCCAGAGGCATCACTTCAAACTACACTGCAAGGCTACAGTAAGCAAAACAGCATGATACTAGCACAAAAACAGACATGTAGACAAATGGAACGGAATAGAAAAGTCAGAAATAAAGCCACACACCTATAGCCATCTGATCTTCAACATAGTCAATAAAAATAAGCAGTGGGAAAAGGACTTCCTATTCAACAAATGGTGCTGGAATAGTTGGCTAGCTGTCTGCAGAATGAAACTAGACCCTCTTTCACCTTATACAAAAATTAATTCAAGATAAATTAAAGATTTAAATGTAAGACCTCAAACTATAAGAAACCTAGAAGAAAATCCAAGACCCACCATTTTGGACATTGGCTTTGGGAGAGAATTTATGATTAAGTCCTCAAAAGCAATTGCAACAACAACAACAAAAAAAAATTGAGACATGGGACCTAATTAAACTGAAGAGCTACCACACAGCAAAAGGAACTATCAACAGAGTAAACAGACAACCTACAGAGTCGGAGAAGATATTCACAAACTATGCATCTGACAATGGTCTAATAAAGGAACTTAGCAAGCAAAATTCAACAAGCAAAAAACAAATAACCCCATTAAAAAGTGGGCAAAAGGCAAGAATAGATACTTCTCAAGACAAGCTATACAAGTGGCTAACAAACATATGAGAAAATGCTCAACATCACTAATCATCAGAGAAATCCAAATAAAAACCACAATGAGATACTGTCTCATACCCATCGGAATGGTCGCCCTTCCTCCGAGAGAGCCATCCTGAAACAGCAGATGTTGATGAGACCATGGAGAAAAGGGAATGCTTATAAACTTCTGTAGGAAATGTAAATTAATTGAGCCACTGTGGAACACAGTTTGGAGATTTCTGAAACAACTTAAAACATAACTACGATTTGACCCAGCAATTCCATTACTGGGTATATATCCAAAAGAAAAAAAAATCATTCTACCAAAATACACATGCACTTGTGTGTTCATCACAGCACTACTCACAATAGCAAGGACATGGAATAAATCTAGGTGCCTTTCAACAGTGTGTTGAATAAAGAAAACGTGGTACATATGCACTATGGAATACTACACAGCTATAAAAATGAATGAAATCATGCTTTTTCCAGCAATAGGGATGCAGCTATTGGCCATTATCCTAAGTGAACTACCACAGGAACAGAACCAAATACCACATATTCTCACTTATAAGTGGAAATGAAATATTGTGTCCTCATGGGTATAAAGAGGGCAATAATAGGCACTGGAGACTTCCCGTACGGACAGTGGAACAGGGACAAGGGTTGCAAAAGTAACTGCTGGGTACTGTGCTCACTACCTGGATGAAGGGAATCATTTATAATGCAAACCTCAGCATCACACAATATGCCCACGTAGCAAACCTGCACATGTACCCCTTGAATTTACAAGTTGAAATTATTTCCAAATTTTTAAAAACTAAAAATAATATTAATGCAATATCAAAATCCTTATACCTGGCAATAATGTATTCATATACCCACACATTTCTTAGAGGCATTTAAATGTATGTAAAAGAATATATATGTGTGTCAGACATATTCTTACCAGACTGCATGAGATTTAACATAAGGAATTTTAGAAAAAGTTTTAGGCTGAGACTTTAAGCATACAGTTCCTTCAAGGAGCTATAAATTTAACCACCTATACAACTGAACCTTTCCAAATGTAAAAGCCCTTTCATACACCAACCTCATGGAAGCTGCGTGTTTTTAGTTAGATGATTGGAAGGCATAAAGAAGTAATTCATGCTATTTAAAGGATCAGAATTTTAGGACCGGGGAACTTTAGGTAGGTTCTAGTCTAACTGTATTTCCTACATTTTGTTTTTTACTTTTTCTTTTTTCTTTTCTTTTGCCTCTTTCTCATTGCAGAAAGGTGAAGTGTCTTGCCTAATATCACGCAAAGCTATGACTAAAAGAATGGATTTGAGATATTCAAATTATTTGAGATATTCAGATAAAGACAAGTGAAGCTCTTTTAGTGGATGTAGAGTGTCCCAGTCAAGAGAGAATCACTGCATGTCAGCATGTATTAGGAAAGAAAAATGTGTTAACATCAGTGATCAAAGTTGCCATCTCAGAAAGCTAAGAAAATACAAGTAATTTAAGCCCAAAGGAAGTAGAATGAAAAAAACAGTGGAATTTGGTCAGAAATAAGTGAAATAGATTATAGAGGTATAATATTAAAAGAGGGCTTTTTTAAGTTCAGTGGTACATGTGTAGGTTTGTTACATAGGTAAACTTGTGTCACAGGGGTTTGTTGTACGAATTATCATCACCCAGATATTAAGCCTAGTACCCATTAGTTATTTTTCCTGATCTTCTCCCTCCTCCCAACCTCTACCCTGAGAGACCCCAGTGTGTGTTCTTCCCCTCTTTGTATCCATGTGTTCTCATCATTTAGCTCCCACTTATAAGTGAGAACATGTAGTATTTGGTTTTCTGTTTCTGTGTTGGTTCACTAAGGTTAATGGTCTCCAAGACGTGGAATCAACCCAAATGCCCATCAGTGATAGACTGAATAAAGAAAATGTGGTAGATATACACCATAAAATACTATGCAGCCATAAAAAAGTTGGTTTTTTGAAGGTGATAAATACCTAGAAGACTGACCAAAATAAACATAAAGAAAAGACACATCACTAAAACAGTAAGGAAAAAATAGATACCAACTGAGATACCTCAGGTATTAAACTCTTAGCAATAGAATATTATTATTTTTAAAGTCATGCCAAAAAATTAGAGAACGAACATGATTTTCTTTTAAATCCTTTACAAACATTAAAACTAATACAAGAAAAGGTGGCTATCTGAATAGCTATACCTGTTAAAGGAACTGAATCTTGTAATAAAAATAAACTTTTCTACAAAGAGAATACACCAACTGAGATATTATTACTAATGAATTCTTCCAGGCATGTTGGCATGGGCCTATAGTCTCAGCTACCTGGGAGGGTGAGGTGGGAGCAGGGTTTGAGCCCAGGATTTTGAGGCTTCAGTGAGTTAATGATCATGCATAGCACTCCAGTCTGGGAGACAGAGTCGGACCCTGTCTCTAATAATAATAATAATAATAATAATAATAATAATAATAATAAATAAAGAATACAGAATAAAAAACGGAGCATAGGAAGTATGGGAATAGTTTGGAGCATTCTGATACAAAGTGAAAGGTGTATGTTCACCTTATCACTAAAGTTTCTACTCTGTAAGCAACATCTCTCCATTTCCTCCACCCATCAGTCCCTGGCAAGTTGGTGCCAATCATAATCCCCAAAGACACAGTTCCAAACACCATAATGTTGAAATCCCAAAGGATCAAACTCTCTAAAGTCTAAAATTTCTAATGCCTAAAGTCCCAAAAATCATAATCCCAAAGGATTAACATCCTGAATGTTGAAATTCTAAAAGATGAATTATGAGGCAGAGACTAGTGCATTTCGGGTTAGTCATAGGATAGTTGCATCACCTTAGTTACATCATGTTAGGCAAAACTATTAACCTTGTTAATGTCTTGATGTGGAGGTTAAGTATGTTTTATTTGGAAATTAAATATGATTTAAAGAGATGCATATGGGTTCCAAGCTGACAAAGAGTGGATTTGGACCTAATTTTAGGTCCAAATTATGGACTTAATTTTAGGTGTCAACTTGACTGGATTAAGGAACACCTAGAAACTTAATAAAGCATATTTTGGGTGTGTCATTGAGGATGCCTCCACAGGAGTTCAGCGTGTGAATCTAAATGGACTAGGTGGGGAAGCTCTGCCCTCAGTATTTGGTGGGCACCATAGAATTTACCAGGGGCCAGGAAACAACAACTATAGAAGGTGAATTGGTTTCTCTCTGAGAGCTGGAACAGACTTTTCTGCTGCTGCCTTGAACACAGAACTTCAGTCTCTCTGGCCTTCAGATTCCAGGAGCTATATCTGTGTCCCCGCCACCTTGGGTCCTGAGACTTTTAGCCGCAGACTGAGAGTGACACCATCAGATTCCTTGATTTTTAACATTAAAACTTCCTCAGTAAATAAAGAGATGTCTTTTTGTACCTCTGCATTTATGAAAGATAAAATTTCTCAAGATCTCATGTCATTGGGCTACTGCATATACAGTGGTGATTCATTGAACTTTTTGATTGATCGTATCAGACGGCTTACATTATCCATCATGATATTTCAAATGACCACAGTTATAAAGTTGGGTACACACAACTGCCAACTATAGTGATATACATTTATATATTTCACTTTTTGACCTACTTCTTTAGGGATACGGTTTGTCTACTCATAACCATTATGCCTGTGTGACTGTTCCAAATATACTTGGGAATTTATGCTTGCAAAAATATGTATGTTATTACTGCCTATTTCATTATATCAAGTAGCCTATGAAGTGTTCTGTCATGTTTTTATATGTTTCTCAAATAAGTGCTCTTTTAAAAATATAAATAAGTGTTTTTTAAATATTTTGTTTCATTGTTATTTCTAGAATTCTATTTTTGGAATTTTGATCCTCCAGGATTGGGACTTTTGAGATGTTAGACTTCAAAGATTTTGATATTTTGGGATTTCACCATGCAGGATTATGACCCAAACCCCTGGCAACAACCATTTTATTCTCTATATCAATGAATGTTTTTCCTTTTTCATGCAGGCCTTCCTTAGCTTGATAAGCTTTGATGGGAGCATTATATGGATTCATGTTACCTTTTAGGGTAGAGCGATGGCATAGGACCCAACCAGGACAGAGTAACAGATGGTATCAGTGATATTGAAAGCTGTTTGCCAAAGTCATATATTTTATATTAGCAAGATCTGGAAAGTAGACTCGTGAGTCATTATCCCGTTGTTTTATCATTCCTAGAGTTTGGTTTGAAATGATTTTTTCCTAAGTAACCCCAGTGAAAATTAAACTTTACCAAGACGTTCTTTTCATTTTTAAATTAAAATGAATCCAACACATTTTATTAAGCACCTGCTGAGACTAACTCCTCTGTGATGAATGCCAAAGAGAGAAGACAACTTGCCCTTGAAAATCCTGGGGTTAGAGAGAATCTCTCAGCCATGTTCCCTGATCCATAACATGAAGTTAGTTTCGTCTAGCCCTAACCTCTTCATATTTCTGTGACAGAAAAAAGATAATAATGCATATCAATTTCTAACCACATATATAGGACAATGTAGGTATCAAAGAGGAAAAAAAAGTTTTAAATGTGGTTTGAAGTTTAGACTCCAGGCAACTCAAAGAGATAGAAATAAATTTGAATGGAAAAAGGATGAAAGAAAAATTGGCTTAACATTTTAGAGGATTTGTGTTGGAGGTATACTGAAAACTTTGGTTAAATAAAATAAAGTCCCTTTAAAAAAGACTTTGGATATTTGGCTATGAAATTAGACGTAAAACCGATAGGTAACGGATTACTGAGAAAGCGTACAATATCAAAAAATTTGTGTTTGAAGAAAACAGTAACTTAACAGCACTATGGATGAGTAGGTGGGCAAGGATAAGTAAATAAACTATAAGTTTTTCCTCTTTAGGCTTGAACTAGCATGTTCTCAGAATATATGGGAACAGGAAAGAATGAAAAGAATTGTCATCAGAGAAAATGTGGAGAGTATGATATATTATATACATTCAAGTAAGTGACAAAGAAGAGAAAGGTGTTTTATCAAGTGGAATAAGGAAAGGATAAAGCAAGGACAAATTTGTTATATTAAAAGTGCTGGAAAATATCCCTGTGGAGATGTCCTCTAAGTCAAATTGGAAACTTATAGGACATAAAGGTTTAGACCACAGATTTAAAAGGAAGATAGGATGAGTACGATTCTGCAGTCTGTGTCATTCTGGCTATTTGTCTTTGAGGAATTTTACTATAAATATAACTTTGTGTTACAATAAGTGCTGAAAATAATTATTGGTGAGGCATTAGCATAAGAGTGATAAAAGAGACCAAGAAAATGAACTTGTGGAAGGGGCTCAGGTGGAGCAAGAAAAGTATGGGTCCGATGACCAGGCTGTGAAGAACACCCAGGAAATAAAAAGAGTACAGAATACAAATCAGAGGAGCACAAAATGAGCAGAAATTTGAAAGTACATATATGGAGACAGAGAAGCAAAGGGAAGGGGAAGAATCTAGAAGGAACATATAAGAGTGAAAATGGTATTGAGAGGTTGAGGCAGATAAGAATAACTCACTCAAAGTGGCTAAAATATTATCATGAGAGTGTAAATGTAATTGTGGGAAAAGAGGCTATATAGTTGTAAGTTAAAACATGGTGAATAATAAGAGAAATGGAAACTGAAAGTTTATAGCATTAATTTAAGAAGGTCAGGACAATAGCGTATGCTTGGAATCTTGAAAGTTACACGCATTTGAAAGCCATCTAACTTTTGGATTGCTCTCACATTTCTTTTATCACTTGTGGAGATAAAAGTAACTTCATCTTGGATACTAATCCATGACTTCTAACCCCCAGGCCCCTGAGTGCTTTCTGATTCCTATGTTATTTACTGTCCTTAGTATAGAACATGTCAACCTTGATGTTTTTGCACAAATTATAGATTATAATGCACACAGCATTCTTGCCTGTTATGGAGGGTTCTTTTAAAATTGTCTTCCTGAAGCACAAGCACCCTTTCCCTATGGTATATAAGCCCTGGGTCTCAGAATTAACACTGCGGGGATCTATTATACATGCCTTGCTGCCACACAAGACTATGCTCCTGTCTCTAAGTTCCCCCAACCAAACATCCTTTGTCGACAAACTGGATTCGTCTGCCTTATTCTTTGGTTTCTCAGCAACTTCAACATTTGGGGGCTGCTTTGTATATATAGCTCTTTCATTATATTCTATATTTGAAAAAATCTGTAATTCTTCACTGTTGCATAATTTAGTGTAAATGGTATATTTGATATTGTAAAGTTTTGTCCTAAAGGGGACAAAAGAATAAGAGAAACTGAGTTTGAGGATGCTTATTCTATCCCTCATATGGTACTGATTCATTTACTTCAGGAAGCATGATTATCCCATGACTATAAGCAAAAGCTCCTGACTCAGACTGCCTGGGTTTGAAAGTTGTCCCTGCAACTTTTCAGATGTATAATCATGAAAATGTCAACGTAATGCCTTAGTTTTTTCATCTATAAAATGGGGGTAATAATATTGCCTGCCTTATGGGATGTTATGGACGTAAATTGAGCTAAAACAAATGGAACACTTAGAAGAGTATGTTGTATACAGTGAGCTCTCAATAAATGTTTGTCATTATTACCAGATAGCTCACCAACTTCTCATAGTAATCCTTATGCCTTAAAATCTTTTAGTTTTTCAATATGGTTCACTTAATACTTCTATTCAATGTATCATATAATAAAATAGGTGTTTATAGGTCTGTAAATCAGTCTCCTAAACTTAAGTTATTAAATTGGGTTGTCTGAATATTGGCTAAAATAAATCTAAGCACACCATGACATTCACTATATGTACTCTAATTTTGAATCATATTACTCATAATCTTCTAATATAGATTGAAAATGATGGTAATAAATACAAGTTATATTTAAAATAATAATCTAAAGTGTAGACAAATATGAGTAATATATATGTAATAGGTCTTTATTAATTTATCATTTTATAACCCTAGTTGCCTTGAAGGTGTATGGGTTTAGTTTACTAAAGGCCCCTTTGTAAAGGTGAGCACTGTTTATTAAGATACATTAGGTGTGTGAAATGAGTTGAAATGTTCTTTATAATAAGAAAAAGATAAGATGGAGGAAAGGAGGGGAAGGGGGAAAGTAAATGGGTAGAAGGAAAAACACAGAAAAACCAAACCAGGTTGCAAATGCCTTTCATTCTGTAGTGTGATCCTCTCTATCACACCTAAAACATCATTGAATTTTATTTATTGAATAATTCTTGTCTTTTATTTAATACTCACATTAAAGCAAGACAAATAGACTCTAGGTAACTTAAGTGAAAAAATTCTCGAAGCACTTTTCAGTAGTTTACAAAATCTCTGGGAAGCTGAAGAAACTATGTCTGAAAATAGGCACAAACAATTGAAAGCTGAATGGACCAAATCAAAACCAAATCACACCACAAAATTCATAAACTACTGCTTCCATAGATCAATAAATGCAGCTGTCAGGCATGTGGTTGCCACCACTGGTCCGGGGAATTGGATTCTGGTGCTGACAGTTTTGATGATGCTGGGCCTGGAGCTGGGTGTTACTGCCACCGTTCATTTAAAAATGACTTCTCCACCACCTGTACTTCTTTGTGTCACTGGCTCCGTATGTAGATACCATTGACTGGACAAACCAGTACTTTATTCTGCCCATACACTAGCTGCCAGAAATTAAAAAAAAAAAAAAAAAAAAAAAAAACCTCATAGATGGGCCTTAAGCATGTCATCAAAGCAAAAGTGTCATATCCTGGAAAATCTATAGAAATGTCTATTAGACCTTCTTGACATCGAGTTAATTGTTGATGACACTCGGGAAGGAAATGTTCATGTAAGTGAAGTAAAGTTTGTCATGCACATATATGACCCTGACAATGTACACCCTCCTGGGAACCCACAGAAATCTTGGGACGGACTTTGGACAGACCTAGGCAGCAGAATCAAGGGTTCAAAGATGTCAAGGAGTTGTTTTATGTTTGTTTGTTTTTTCCGAGATAGTGGACTGAAGACATTGTTAGTATGTGTCTCCCACTTGGAAAGACAAAGTATTGTGTAGAGATTCGTGCTGTGAACTTTTTTCCAAGAAGCAACATAGGAACTTAAAAAGGAAAACTGAAAGAAACCACAGACCCTTTGAAAGAAGTGACCAGCAGCAGCCTACACGGTAAGCCAGGAAGAAAACTGTGAGGCCCAGAGAGTGAGAGGGAGAGAAACTGCGTGTGTGATATACTCTCCCACTGGTGAACCTGGCAATCCAGGTTAACCCTATGCAGTGCTGGAGCTGATTTAGTGGGTGGTGGGGAGTATATGAGGAGGGATGGCACTGGGATATACTTCGAATGCACTCTCAGACTCCAGCAGGATCACGGGAAAGACTTTCCTGATCCTGCTTTACAGGGGACCTCACAGAAGTCAATCAGTTAATTCAGGCAGTGGTCGTAGGTTGCGAGGAGCTCCCAACTGAGATGTACAACATAATCTTGTACAGAAATGAATCCCCCTGGTCAGAACCAAGGAGTGAGTGGGGAGTGTGCTATAGCCATGGGCAATACTGGCTACATGGATGAACCTAGAGGGGCATGGTGTGAATGACAATTCTGTCTTCCTGGGAATGGCTTATGGCCTGGGGCATTTTTGAGTTCTGACCACAGGCTACCTGGAACCGCAGGAGCTGCTGCTAATGGAACACTGTGGGTGTGAGATCTGCCTTTCTAAGTGACTGGCAGCAAGGCGGGGCTTACTGTCACCTGCTAACCCCACTCCCCTTGCAGATTCTTTTGTGCAGCAGAGGCAGCTGTGCTTCTCCATGGAACATTACACCAGTGGCCACATAATTGCCCTCCAATTCCCTTTATGCCCACTGCTTGCACCCACAGGTGGGGAGCCAGAGCATAAACGGCCTGGCCCAGCCCCCACCTGACTTTGCCCCTACACCTGCCCTGGTAGCTTAACACAAAGGACAGGGACTTTTGGGAACTCCATCGCCCTGCCCACTTTCAGAGTACTTACCTTGGGTAACATAAGGCAAGCACAAATCTCACCACTATCACCACAGCTGGCTCTCATTTGCAAGTTCCACCTCTTGGCAGGAGGCCAGCGGACACAGTCCATTACAGCATCTGCAGCACACTAACAGGGCCCAAGGAGAAAACTTTTGTGCAACCTCAGCTGTCACCACTGACTACATCACTCTGACTAACCAGAAGGTCTTAAGTCTTTCCACCTAACCATTACATTACCACTGCTGTTGGCATTTGAGACAGCCAAAACACTAAGGCTATTTATAACCAAGGAAATCTCACAAGAGTCTACATCACTCCGAAGTCCAAGGTAACCTACATCAGAACTGTTGTTGGTAACCGCTGCTGGGGGACTAGAGGACAGTTCACATCACTGGACCCCTTGCAGACATTCCCCAATACAAGCCTGGAGCTTGGCAGCAGCAGTGGGCAGCCAGACTGAGAGGAGCAGCAGGATTCACATTAGTCTGGCCCTCAGGGACTTCTACTCCTAGGGGAAAGAGGAGTGCACCATATCAAAGGAGCATCTTTTGAATCAAAAGAATTCAGACTGCCGGCCTTGAACCCCAGAACTTTCCACTTGTGGGAAGTTTCTTTCAGCAGAGGCCCAGGTGCAGTGCTGGGCTTGGTGGAGAAAGTCTCCATCTTTACCCCAAAGTCAGGTAACCCTGGTCTCATGATGTGTCTTGTAGAAGGGGATTTCTTCTTCCCCTCAGGCACCATTACAGAAATAGCTGGGCATCTCCCATAGGAGCTTGGTGGGTGCACCTGTGGACAACCTTTTCGGAACGTCTCAGGGTGACTGCATCCCCACAGGAGGAATGCCCTCCAGGTTCAAGCTTGCACAAGAGGTAGAGTCACAATCCCTCTCTACATGGAACATAAGCATTCCTGCAGATGAAAAGAAGTGCCTGTCTGATCTGAAAAGCTACAATTCTTGATCAAGAGTGTCATTTGGAGATGGATTGCTTTTCTGCTGGTCTGATAGGGAAGCTGAGGTGGTTCTCTCCCTTCCTCCTGAAAAGAACAAGATGTGTTTCACTGAGAGATATGCACAGCTACCTCTGTCAAGGCTGGAACTTCTATCCTCCATTGGGTATTGGATTTACCCACCTGCTTTAGCCACAGCCTTTACCTGTGGACATGTCCCACTGACCTAAAGCCCAAACTTCAACCCAGTAAATAAAATACTGGAAAATAAATAAATAAATAAATAAATGCACCGTTAGGGAGCAAGATATGCTTCATGACATTTCTGTCATTTTGGCCCATAGGAAACAGCTAACCTGCTCACATACTGAGCACATTGCTACTACAACAAGTATCCTTTATGATAACAGTCCTCAACAAACCATGCATAGAAGCAACATACCTCAAAATAGCAAATGTCATATATGACAAATCCACAGCCAACATCATACTACTTGGGGGAAAGGTTAGTAGCATTGCCCTTAAGATCTGGAACAAGACAAGGGTGCCCACTTTTACCACTTCTAGTCAACATAGTACTGGAAGTCCTAGCCAGAGCAATTAGACAGGACAAAGAAATAAAGGGCAAAGAAATTGGAAAACATAAGTCTATCTCTATTTGCTAATGATATGATTGTATACCTAGAAAACTCCAAAGATTCTTTCATAACGCTACTTGATTTGATACAGGAATTCAGTAAAGTCTTAGGTTACAAAATCAATGTATACAAATCAATAGCACTGCAATCAACCAAAAACAATCAAGCTGAGAACCAAGTCAAGAACAGAGTCCCTTTTACAATAGTTGTAAAAAATAAAATACCTGAAAATATACTTAAGCAAGGAGGTGAAATATATCTCTAAGTAGAACTATAAAACACTGCTGAAAGAAATCCTACATGACACAAACAAATGGAAATACATACCATATTCATGGATTGGAAGAATCAATATTGTTAAAATGACCATACTGCTAAAGCAATCTATAGATTCGGTGTAATTCCTATCAAAATACCAAGGTTAGTTTTCACAGAATTTTTTTGACCCCAAAATTCATATGGAACCAAAAAAGAGCTTGAATAGTCAAAGCAATCCTAAGCAAAAAGAATCAATCTTGAGGCTTCACATTACTCAAATTATACTATAAGGCTATGGTAACCAAAACAGCATGGTACTGTATAAAAGTAGATACATAGACAAATGAAACAGGACAGAGAAACCCAGAAATAGAGCCAAATGCTTACACCCAAATGATCTTTGACAAAGGATGCAGAAACATAAATTGGGGAAAAGTCTCTCTATTCAATAATAATAAATAATTATTCTATCAATAAATGGTGCTGGGAACACTGGATAGTGTTCTACCACATGTAGAAGGGTGAAACTGGATCCTGTCTTATAGAAAAATTAACTCGAGATAGGATTAAAGATTTAAATCTAAGACCTGAAACAATAAAAATTCTAGAAGAAAAGCTACAGAAAAAGATTCTGGATATTAGCCTAGCAAAGAATTTATGACGAAGACCCCAAAAGCGAATGTAACTAAAACAAAATGAATCAATGGGACCTAATTAAACTAACAAGCTACTACACAACAAAATAAATAATCATCAGAGTAAACAGATAACCCATGGAATGAGAGAAAGTATTTGCAAACTATGCCTCCAACAAAGGACTAATACTTAATATCTATAAAGAACTCAAAAATAAATCAGCCAAAAAAAAATCCCACTGAAAAATGGGCAAATGACATGACTAGACTTTTCTCAAAAGAAGATATACAAATTGCCAAAAAACATATGAAAAGATGCTCGACATCACAAATAATCAGGGAAATGCAAATTAAAACCACAATGAGACACAACTTTACTCCAGCCAGAATGATCATTATTTTTTAAATAAATAGATGTTGGTGTGGATATGATGAAAAGGGAATGCTTATATACTGCTGATGGGAATTTAAATTAGTACAACCTCTATGGAAAACAGTATGGAGATTTCTCAAAGAACTAAAAAGAGATCTGCCATTCAATCTATCAATACCACTACCGGGTATCTACCCAAAACAGAAGAAGTCAGTATATCAGAAAGACAACTGCACACAGATGTTTATCAAAGCAAAATTCACAATTGCAAAGATATGAAACTACCTAAGTGCCAATCAACCAATGAGTGGATAAAGAATATGTGGTATATATATACCATATCATACTACTCATCCATTAAAAAGAACAAAACAATGACTTTGGCAGCAATATGGATGGAACAGGAGGACATTATTCTAACTGAAGAAATTCAGGAATAGAGAACTAAACGATTTATGTGCTCACTCATAAATGAGAAACTAAACTATGGGTACCCAAAGGCATATAGAGTGGTACAATGGACATTGGAGACTCAGAAGGGGGAAGCTGTGGAAGGGGGTAAGGGATAAAAAACTACATGTTGGATACAATGTACTCTACTTGGGTGATGGGTGCACTAAAATTTCAGACTTTATCAAGTTATAATTCATCCATGTAACCAACATCCCTTGTACTCCTAAAGCTACTGAAATTTAATTGAAGAAAGTATAAAAAATAAAAACAAAGGCATCAATGAGCAGAGAAGGCCTTCTTAATATTTGCAATACATATACAGGTAAGCCACAGGTTTCATGAATAAGCTGGAATATATAGGACACAAGAAAAATGTAACTCTATTCTTTTGTATATCTTCCTATGTGGATGTGTTTTCCTCTGTCATTTAAAGAAATTTCAAGATTTCCACAGCTTTTCCAGAAATTCTCAGGAAATAAAATCTAGTCCAGTTTAACATTTATCTTCACATTCTCATCCAATATCAAATGCCCCATTTATCAAACTTGGACCTGCCTAGGCAGGTTCTGCTGTGGGAGATTCAGATTCTGGTGGGTTTCTCCACCATTGCTTCCCTCTATCTCATTCTCCTCAGTAGGTATGGATATGGTGTCATCAAAGATGGGAGCAGGTGGAGAATGAAGAAATAAAATTTATAAAATAAATCCTACTGTTTCAGTTGTAATCCTACAGAAGTGCCTTCTGGCTATAAGTGATTTTAAAACCTGCTTCTCTCTCAAAAGATATGTCTTTATGAGTCCC
The DNA here is from genome assembly GCF_003255815.1 of Theropithecus gelada. Lineage (NCBI taxonomy): Eukaryota > Metazoa > Chordata > Mammalia > Primates > Cercopithecidae > Theropithecus > Theropithecus gelada. Next base: position 35,790,443 of record NC_037672.1, read on the forward strand.
TTAGGGATGTTTATCCCCAATGTTGATGGAAGAATGCATATCCCTGATCTCTTTTATTCTTTCTCTCCCTGGACTTTGAAGAATCCCTACAGAGGTGGCCTCACTCTTCCAAACAGGTTTGATTGAGCAAGATTTTTTTTCAAGACAGTTCACTGGCTTGCTTTCATGAAGTCTATATAGGATCCTTTTCTCTGCTGCCCATGATGATATAGCTGGCTATGAGGCAGAGCCTCACATATTTACACTCTTATAGGCATGAATCAAGTTCCAGTCCCTGTGTCTCATAAAGTCATGGATACTTGTTTACTTAGACTGAGTTTCTTAAATCAAAGTTTGAAGAGGGATTTTTAACTTTTTGAGGCTATCTCTCAGGAGAAAGAGAGAGAAACAGGAGAGTGAGAAAGGAACTGATTTTAATTGGTGTCTAGTTTCTGCTAATCCCACGAGGGTGTCTGGAACATGAATTGCCCCAGAGAATTGATCTCAATTTAAGGCAAGGAAGCTCACAGTTTGCATCAGTTATCATTGAATGCAGAAAGTATCTAAGGTAGACAAATGTAACCTCTGAGAGGCAGAGAGAGAGAGTGAGAGAAAGCGCAAGCTATTATGTTGTCAGTGCACAAGCCCAGGGAGGAGATCTGAGCAGGACTCTGACAGCATCTACCACACCTGCCAAGCTATTTCTAAGTTTCTCTCTTGCTGGATTTGTAGTGGTGGGGAAGCACTCTATTCTTCCTCTGAGGAGGGCCTTAGAATACAGAGCACACCAACTGTTCTCCAGAGAAATTCTTATTCTTGCCCTCTTGAACATTCTATTAACTCTTCTGTCTTCTCTTGGCTTAGCCTTGAGATGGCTGAATTCATACTGGTAGAACTCATTTCACACCCTCTGAAAATGGCTCACTTTGACATTTTAGCATCTTGCAAAGGGATGTGGGATATTTGGAACCTATAATATTGTTCTTGGTTTGGGCTAAACTTTTGAAAAATAGATAAACTTACACTTATCCTCCTCTTAGTGTAAGTAAATAAAAAGTAGGAAAATCTGTTACTCTTGCTATGAAGATGGCAAAAGAGTCCAGGCGTGATGGCTCACGCCTGTAATCCCAGCACTTTGGGAGGCCGAGGCGGGCGGATCACGAGGTCAGGAGATAAAGACCATCCTGGCTAACACGGTGAAACCCTGTCTCTACCAAAAATACAAAAAATTAGCCAGGTGTGGTGGCGGGCACCTGTAGTCCCAGCTACTCGGGAGGCTGAGGCAGGAGAATTGCTTGAACCTGGGAGGCAGAGGTTACAGTGAAAACTCCACTTCACTGTGAGAAAACTCCACTTTACTCTGAGAAAACTCCACTTTACTCCGGGAAGCCTCCACTTCATTCCAGCCTGGGCAGCAAAGCAACAGAGTGAGACTCTGTCTCAAAAAAAAAAAAAAAAAAAGCAAAAGAAAGCATAGAGAATTGTCTATGGTTCAAGGAATTCTGCATAGTTCTAGTAGACCTCCTCCATTACATAAATCAGAAAGTGTGTTTCAGTATTGATGTCTGCATCCTTTTGGTATTCTGGAGTTATTTACTACAGTTAATTTTGCTTGTAATTAACCCGAATCATTCTGTAACAATTAAGCATTTTCTTCCTAGAGCCTTCTTATTTCTCAGTACTTTCTGTGGCTACTGAGCTGAGTCCCATTCTTTCCTTAGTGGCAAGTGACCACAATATTATGATCCTAGCACAGGCACAGGCATAATCAGCCCTCAATTTTCAGCTATAGGCACTACAGACTTTCCCCTCATCCTACTCCATCTTCTGTAAACAGCATGCCTGATTTTAATAGTATAAGAAATCTTGTGCAAAACTTCCCATACTGCCGATGATTAGAAATGACAAAGGACACTTGTGTTCCATGCAGTTAGCAGCTCTCAGGAATCTGTGTGCTAGGGTTAGCACTGAAATGGAATGAGTAATAATTCTGACTGTGCTTGCTACAGAATAGAGTTGCAGTGGCCTTTGGTGACAGAGAAAGTCATCTGAGGCAATTCCTACTTTAAGACAACTATTGAAGAATAATTTGCTGATGCATTTTTAATAGCATTAATCTATTTCCACTTTGTTGGGTTTTTACAGTTGGCAGTCAATAGGTAATGCATTACAGGACATTCTCAGTTTGTGGAACAGGCATATTGATTTCCAATGAAAATATGACAGGCAGAAATATTGCCTGAAAACTAAATTCATTCATAGCTGGGTAACCAGATCTATCCAGAGAGGTGGAGTATAATTTGTCAAACACATGGATAAATAAAAATATACTCAAAGAATCATTGCCCAATTTCAGTTTTCAAATCTATACTTATTACTGCATTTGCCAATAAAGTAACATTTTCTTGGAAATTATTAACTTCTATATTTTCACTATAGATTTTCATCAATTTTTTTAATGAACAAAGGATTATAAATAATCTAGAATTGAAATTTCTGTGTAAGTGCAGAAATAAAAATTCAAGTTTGGGCCAAGCACAGTGGCTCACACCTGTAATGCTAGCATTTTGGGAGGCTGAAGCTGGAGCATCATCTGACCTCAGGAGTTCAAGACCAGCCTGGGAAACATGGCAAAACTCCATCTCTACTAAAAGAACAAAAAATTAATTAAGCATGGTGGTACACACCTGTAATCCCAGCTACTCCGGAGACTGAGGCAGGAGATCTGCTTAAACCTGGGAGGCAGAGGTTGCAGTAAGCTGACGTTGTGCTGCTGCACTCCAGGCTGCGTGACAGAGCGGGACTCCATCTCAAGAAAAGAACAGGAAATATAAATTCTAGTTTGGAGAAAAATTGCTACTTTAAAAAGCTTTCTAACTCAAAAGTTGATTGAAATGAAAATACTGTTTTCCTTATTTATTCTCTATTCTGCAAGACAAGCTAGGAGGCATTTAGACAACTGCCGCCTTATTTAACATACAGGAAATGCATAGAAGCAGGATATTTGCAACATAATATCATTTAATAAAGTAGAACTCTAAGGGAAAGCGTAAAATACAACAGAGTAATCCTTTTAGTGAGAAAGTTTTCCAAGATTAGTTTTTGTCTTCCAGTTAGTAGAAATAAAATAAACACATCATTCCTTCATCTTTTATGGCTAAGAATATTATTGATAGGAGCACTGAAAGATACAGGAAATAGAGTTTCCAATTAAATATTTTCCAATTAATACTTTACTATAAAAAGTGCATTATGCCACACAAGTTAAAAACTAAGTTTTACCAAAACTTGGATCTAATTTTTAGACTCTATAGAGAGAGCTTCAGAAGGACCTTGAGTACATATTTAAAACCTTTCGATTAACTTTTGAGACTGAGCCTGAAGACAGAGACAGCAAGAGCGGTTTGGTGATTAAAGTAAAGATATTCATGTAATATTTCTAACTCCATTGACTCTTCACGATAAAATCAAGTATTTCTCAATACCAGAGCTCAGCTAAGAGGCCCAGCAAGGGACAAGGAGAGCTGTGGAAATAATTTAGAATAATTGGGTCAACAGTTTGTATTCCTTGCGTTTTCTGGAGAAGGATAAGCCCGAACTGATAAAAATAATTGACGATAATTCCTAAGACCCAGCAAATAACACCCATGAGGACCTACGGGTAAAGAGAGTAAAGTAGCTGAGATCAGTGTGATGACAGGCTGCAGATAAGTATTGCCAGAAGTTTCTTCTTGATCAGGAATCTAGGGACTAAGAGCTTTAGCAAAAATGTCACTCACCCTCACAGTTTATAGGGGATATTTTCACAGTAAACTGCAGAGAAGGATGAACTAACCTGAGACGTAAGACCTTTAAAGATTCTGATCTAATCACTGAGTAGGCTGCATTTGTCTTCCTACTTGAGCCTAAGGAAATAATCTTTGCTTTAAAAATGACTGCTCTCTGCTAGCCAGAAAGGGAAAGAATTGAGCAAATTATTAGACAATATGAGAGCCTTAAGGAAAATAAAAACAAAGGAGTTTATATCAACAGCACAAAAATAACTGCTCTGAAACAGAAGAGAGAACCAGTTAAACAACATATGTGACAAAGAGAAAAAACCTATTTGCTCCCAGATATTTAAATAACACAAGAGGCCTCTCTCCTGGCCTTAGTAGGTCAGTCTTAACCTTATAAGAAATCATCCACAAAGCAAAGAAAAAAAAAAAAAAGGAAAAAGACACAAAGGCAAACAGGAAGAATTCTGGGCCTAGTCTTTGGAATAAAATATGTGTAGTGATGGTCAGTGACAGGCAATTATAGGCTAAATGGGAGATGCAGAGTCTTCCTGAAGCAGCAATATGGACCACATATTTAATTCCAAATTTTCTGATAGCCACATTAAAAAGAAACAGGCAAAATTAATTTTAAGAATACGTTTTATTTAAATAATCTATCCAACATAATAACGCTTCAATATGTATTTGATATAAAAAATTAAAGATATATCTCAAATTATTTTTTACTTAGTACATTTTTGAAACCTGGTATGTATTTCCAAATTATGGTACATCTTGATTAGGACTAACCACTTTTCAAGTCCTCAAGAGTCACATGTGGTCAACAGCTAGCATATTGGAAAGTTAATTCCTAATATATAAATCCCAAATATGACAGTAAGCGAAATAAGGCTTGTGTACTGCATAATGGCTGCCTAATTCTTTGACTCTTGATCCCTTCCCACACTCTTCCTCCAGCAACCTCATACTCTCAAATATGTATGCAAACACACACACACACACACACACACACACACACATTTCCCCTCTGCTGTTTCTTCTCTCTCTTAAGCCAAAAAAAAAAAAAAAAAAAAAAATCCAAATTCTGTCATACTTAAATGCAAAATGAAAACCTTTTCTTTCTTCATTCTCCTCTCATTGAGATACAACCACGTTCCTCAGAGCAATATATGCCAATTCTTTCTATTTTCTCATCCCTTAATCACTTTTGAAACCACATCTGGAGCATTACACAAGACCAGGGTCTTTATCCACAGAGAACACAATAAAAGAGATTCTCATGATTCTTTCTCAAGCAGTTGAAATTTACCTTCGATTCCCAACCATAGAACCTGCTTTCACCACAATGACAACTTGTCTCTATTGCACAATGCATGACATGTTCAGTCTTTCCATGCTCTGTCCAGCCAACAGTGTTAGATGCTGTAGACTCTGCCCTCCTGTCTGGATTTCCCTGACAACAATGTCACCTGGCTTTAATCTTCCCTCTCATGTAGCTTTTTCTTTGTCTCTTCTCAAGATTAAATTTTTTGAACCCATTCTGTTCATGCCAATGGTCCCTGGGATCTGTACTCATCTCTCTCCTTTCTCACATTAAAAACTTCCATGAACTTTTACACATTCCCATGTCATCAGTTCAGGTATGTTCTTCCGGCTGTATTTTTTACCCCAGATTACAATTTCTGAACAATAAGCCATATTGCTAGCTTCTTAAGGTGTATCTAGTGCTTAGATATACCTTAGGGATTTCAAACTTAAAATTTCTACAAAAGTTATCTTCTTTTCAGGAATACTCTTGAATTCCCTGTCAAATCAAAAGCATGCTCATCTTCTCAATCACTAGACTCAGTCATTTGTCACCATTATTTGTTCAAGATACCTGAATCCCACAGTTATTCGGTCACTGTACCCATTATTTCACTGACTTAATTAGTTATTTAAATGGTACCTGCCTTTCCATTGCCCTCATCACTACTTCATTTAGATAATTGTCAAAGGGACAGAATAGAAAAGGCTTCTGGTTTTGAAACATGTTTCTAACCTTGCTTCATACCTTCCATGTAAAAAATATGCAAGAAAACATAATGAACATTCAACATCTCACTGAAAGTCACCCTTCAAAGGACTCTCTAGTGTTCACAATAAATACAAACACCATGGAATGGCCGACAGAGATGTTCATTATCCAATCTGCAGTCTCATAACTTTAAAACTCTACTCTTCGTAATACAAACCAACTTATTTTCCTCTAGAAGAACTTGTGTGCCTTAACACATCGTGCATCCTCTATCTTGGACACCTTTCACCATAATAATTCCTACCTGATGGTTGCCTAATGTTTTTTATCTATCACCACACTATTCTGAGAAGTGAACTTCTACAAGATTCTTTATTTTGATACCATCCATCACCTGTCTGTACATATTTAATCATAGCATGTGGTTAATACAATTATAATTGTATGCTGAGTGCCATAGCTCACGCCTGTAATCCCAGCACTTTGGGAGGCTGAAGAGGGTGGATCACGAGGTCAGGAGATCGAGACCATCCTGGCTAACACGGTGAAACCCCATCTCTATTTAAAAAATGCAAAAAATTAGCTGGGCATGGTGGCGGGAGCCTGTAGTCCCAGCTACTCAGGAGGCTGAGGCAGGAGAATGGCATGAACCCGGGAGGTGGAGCTTGCAGTGAACCGAGATGATGCCACTGCACTCCAGCCTGGGTGACAGAGTGAGACTCCATCTCAAAAAAATAAAATAAAATAAAAATAAAAGAATTATAATTCTGTGTTCAATTATTCATCTTAGAGGCCTTATCCTAGTGGCTACTAATATAATACAGACATGAACATAAAATGAATGAATGAATGACTTCATAGTGTCTGTGTATGACACTGTAGAATTTGGGATACAATAAAAACTCATGACATTAAAAACAAAGAAGGCACAAGAAGGAAACACATGGTTACATTGATGGCATGAAAAGACAGGATTTTGGTTTCTAAACTATGTAGTTTAGTTTCTAAACTGACAGACTCTTGTCAAGAATCTAAGAGGTCCTCCAGATAATTGTAAGTGCACACTTGGGATGTACTCATAAAGAGAAGTTTAAACTACAATTTAAAGTAAAGGTAAGAGAAAAACTGACTAGAGTAATATTAATATTAAAATACAAAGAAACCCAACAGATGAATTTCCATTGTTGAAAAGGCTGCATAGTAATTACTGAAGAAAATAATAGGCATGATGTTACTTATATATAGTTATGGGCTTAGGAATAGGTGTAATAAATTGGTTAAGCTCAAAATTAATTCCTAATATTTTCTTTGAAGGCTCTAGTCATTAAGATTAGACTACACTAAGAGATTTTTATTAAAGCAAGAGAGGGTTGGTATACCAGAAAATTTGGAAACATAATTCTGCAGATATAAAAAATATAGATTTTTAAACATCAATACATTATCAGGATAACTTACTCGATTCTTAAAGATTTCAAAACTGAGAGGAGAAAACAGACATAAAGACCAGAAATGTCATTGAGTCCACTGAAGTTTGGTGAATACAGACTTAACAGACCTCTATCTTTCTTTGGGGGTAAAGTTCAGGAAAATAGCAAGATTCTAATTTTTTGTATTGTCTGTGTAGTTCATGGACGAAACACACACACATGCACCCACACAGACACACAATGAGAATCAAAATAAATAAGCTTAGGTTAGTATCACGGAGGGCCTGTGTTATGAAGAAGACTCATGGAAAATCACTTAGAGTTGAGATGAAGAGGCTGTAGCATTGATATTCGTAAACCACACACCCTACAACAAAGGTGCCTCCTGGGGCCTCAGTATGTGCAGATGGCCACACAGAGGACCATATACACCCCAGTCCCCCAGAGCCCTCACAGTACTTATATTCCTCAGAAAATAAAGCAGCCAGTGCAAGTGCTTAATTGGTTGGGATAAATATTTTGCCACTTGGCTACAGGGTAGTTTGTGATAAAAATTAAGTTTAAAGAAAAATAAAGAAAATTGCATTTCTTTTCCACCAGAGTTATACACACTATACTTAAGGAAACAGCAAAATAGAGCCTGGAAAAAGAAAATATACAAAGGAACATGGTGGTGGTCTTCAGATATTAGAAGGACTTCAAAATGTAATTTTTTTCTGGGTATTGTTTCAGGAGATAGAACTAATTTCCAGTAAGTGGAAACTATAAAGCCACAGATTTTTGGTTTTTAAAGAAAGTTCTACTAACAAGAGTCTTTTAACAGTAGAATGAATCTGATATACTAAACTCTACCCTTGGAGCCTAGATGAGAACAAATATGAAGTGCTATAGAAGCAATTCTTCTGTTTGGTAAGACAACATTCTTCTTGCTTTCTAATGTACTATCACACTAGCAGGAATGTTCACGGTATATCAGAGCTTCCTCACATGTGCAGTAACTGGTATTCTAGATGGGAAGCTAAAAAAATAACAAGAGGTTTAGTCATACTTTAGGGATTTCAAACTGTGTTTTAACAAAACCTAAACCAAAAGGGATCTGTAGAATTATGTGGAAACACTTAGAAGTTTAACAAGTTTTGTTTGAATGGTTGTGCCTTTTATGCTTTGCTGAATCATTTAGCCAACTCAGACTAATCAATTATAAGATGCAGCCAAGGATAACACTGGTTCTGTCACGCGTCTGCAGTAATAAGATTTAAAGCTAAATGAATGCATTCTTTAGGAAAAATAATGACTAGAGGAATTCAGCATTCACATTGAAAGAAAATTTTGTGAAAGAAAAACACTTATCATTCTTGTCTGCTTTTGTAACTGTGATAAAGATATGTAGGTGATATAGTTGAAATTGAAAAGCGAATTCTTTTGTGTCTGATCAGCTCTTGACAATGGATGATTAACCACCTGGCTAATCACAAGTTATTTAATGAGAGAGTTTCTATGTAATTTTTTTCATTTGAGCATTATTAATTATGTAGTTGCAAGGATCATTTTATGGGATAGCTGTCACAAAATATTTTTAAATAACTGATATTTTCACAATTAACATTCAATACTCACAGCTTTATGTTTCTAGGCATTGTCTTATCCTCTGTTCTTATGGACAGTGGCCTCGGCAATCATGAAAGTAATTACTTCCATAACCTTGGACGGCAGGTGCCATTAATTAAAAATTGTCTATGTAGAACAGCCTTGATATTAGATCAACTAGCAGGAAACCTAATATATTCAATTAAAATGATCTGTAACAAAAATACAAATTAATGACTATAAATACACTGATGGGGTGCTAAAAATCTTCAATTACCATATCTTATTATATTAAAATTTATGACCACAAAGTTGATCTTTATATGTAATTCTCTTTGGTATATTACAAGAAGAGAAAACAAAAATAAAAAGTATATAATTACTGATGAAGGCATTCAGTTAGTCATTCACAGAACTTAAAACTAGGACTCAGAGTCCCAAGCTTTGGTATAGCTGATGAAGTTACATGTCAAGTGACAGCAGTAATTTCTTATAAATCTGGCTACATTTGTTATTTGATATTTTTATATTAAATAATTCTTAAGCCACACACCATTCACAGACATCTAACATTGCTAAGGACTGCAAACAAATATAGCATAGTAGCTACAGTAATTTTAGAAAACTGTGTCTTTTAATGTTTTTATTGTGTCTTCTTCATGCCTTTCACCATGATACTACTACTAATACTAATAATAATACCAACAGTAGCTAATAATACTAATGGTAGCTAGTGTTTGTTGAGTTCATATACTAATTCAAACACTTTTAAGTTTTTGGATATATTCTCATTTGATCCACAAACACACAAGAGAGATATTCTTTTGTTCTGATTTTACCATTTGGAAAGAAACTGAGGCTTAGAGAAATAAAGTAACTTGTTCCAGTTGCTAGAACCTGGATTCCAGGTTCTAAATAGGACTTAAGGCTTACCCCATTCACCACTAATCCATGCTGCCTCTAGAAGGCTAAAGCATATGTGCTCTTTGCACCTTAAAAAAAGATGTTGCCTTGCCCTTTTTACTTCACTTTTGGATGAATCCTCTAAATGGAGAATGTTTAATGCATGAATATTCTAGAAAGAAAAATTGCACCACTCTTACAGAATTTGTTAAGCAGTAACTACAAGAGTAGGTTGATGATTACTAAGCTATCATTGACCTTGAAAGTATATAGAGGCTTGAATACTGATTAGGAAAATGAATTTTTTTTAGAAAAAAATTGTACTGTTACAGTGTAGTATCATTCTTCATAGTATGGTGGGGTTTGTTCTTTTACTTAATCCAAGCATATTATTTTTTTGTCACATAACAAACCTCCCCAAAACATGTGGCTAAGATGGCTCATCTCATTTACATGGGGCCTAGCCCATGCTTGTTCACATGGCAATGTGATAGGGGTCCTAAATGCAAAAGTTCTCTAGAGTACTAGTCTCATTAGTAACCCAACGTTGCTTCGTTTGGCCCAAGTTTAAGTTCATATTTAAGGGTTGAGAAAGGGACTCTGTCCTTTGATAGGAGGAACTGCAGATTATGTTGCAAGGGGTACTTATATAGGAATAAAGAGAGAATTGTGACCATTTTTATACTCTATTCTAAAAAGTGAATCATACTCTTAAAGAACCCACCTGAAGAGTTTGTCATTGTCTTTTGAAATGAGAATTCAGTGTCTGGCGCATGACTCACAAACGAAAACAATAAAATCAAGGCTAAAGGGGGGAAAAAAGAGGAAGAGAGATGAGCCTGAGCCTGGGGGAGAAAGCAGTACTTTCTTGCATGTGTGACAACAAGTATTTTGTTTCCCATGGGACATGTATAAATCCTGCAGTGTTAATAATGAGTTACACAAAAATAATTCTATCCAAAACAGTCTCCTTCAGGCAAGTCTGCTTTGGGGTGGAATGCTGAAAGACAGGAACAGAGGAAAAAATATAAATAATCAGATGGCAGTGACTTTTTGGCTCCAACAGAAAACTGTAGTTGGGGAAGACTGATAGTTCGATCAAAAAAAAAAAAAAAAAAAGAAACCAAATACAAAATTTCAGCACTTGAAATCTATCACCCACATAGTGTACCACACCAGAGTATAATTCCAGTAGCCAAGATAGATTTTTATGAGCCTTATGTCTCTTAGCTTCAATATTGGATAATCTGATATAGTAAAAATGATTGGAGGAGGGGGAGGAGTAAAATGGAATAGACTGATTTATTCTGTTGTACTGAAATAGCAAGTATTGAAGAAGCAGCAACATCAGTGAGCAGGTATGGGAAATTTTACATTCAGAATATGACCATTTCTCAGCACCTCTCCCCCCACCAACACCCTGGTCCAGGCCTCCATCAATTTTTATGTATTATTGCATTGACCTCCTCTCTGCTTCTCCCCTCTCCGCTGCAGTTTATTCTCAGTACAACCAAAGTGACTCTTTTCAAAATGAAGTCAGATCATGTAATCCTCTGCTCAGACCCCTTTCTCTTAGACTAAAAATCAAAGCTATACAATAGCCTACAGGCCTGAAGCAGGTATCAAAGTATGTTGCTCAGGTTTTCCTTCAGTAAATAACTTGACATCCAGATGCTAGTGATGCAGTCAGTTCAGGACCTCCAGTAACAGCAACTTCCAGATCTAATGCAGCATTTGAGGCCACACATCTCCCACACTAAGCCAGTGACTTAAGTGTAATGGATACACAAGGACTTGGCTGTTCCTGCCAAATACAAGACTTTTTTTTTTTTTTAGGCAATCTTTAATCAGAACCATTGGTTTGTCTGAGGTCATATCAATATGGGTCACACTGAAGGTAGTTCCTGCCCAATTCTGGCCTCCTTTCCTCTTACCTTCCACAGATATCAGATTTGCCTTGCAGTTTAAAGGCTTTCCCTCACCAACTCTGCCCCCTTCCTTCCTTTTTCTTTCATAGGTTGTTGCTGCCAGTGAATTTCTTGCACTCCTAACTCTATCTCAGCATCTGCTACGGACCAAGGCTGTATAGGATCTGGTCCTTTGTACTTCTGTGACCTCATCTCTACCACTCCCTACCACACTCACTTTCTTTCACTCTTACTGGCCTCCTCACCATACCTTGATCATGCCAAGCCTACTCATTGTTCCTTCTGCCTAGAATGTTCTAGCCCCAGATACTGTCACAACTAACTCCTTAATATTATTCAAGACTTTTATCAAATACAATCAGTTTCTCTACGAGGCCCTCCAAGACTTTTTCATTCTGCAACCTGACACTTTCCCACCATGCTTAGTACTTATGTTCTGTCTTACTTTGCTCAACTGTTTTCCTTTTCCCTGACATGGAAGCTGAATGTAAGTTCCCTGTACACAAGACCTCTGTTTGGATCACTGAAATATCTCCAACACTTAGTGTGTGCTGGCCATGTAACTAGTTTTCTATGTCAAATTCCTGCATGTATGCTATAGCTGTAGCATTTTTGTATGACGTAAGCCTAAAATGGAAAAGGGAAAATTTTGAACTGAATAAAATATACGGCCTTTGATGATAGACTGTAATGAATTTTTAATACTTGGATTTGCGTCCTAATGTACCTGAATGTGATGGAAAAACTGTGTAATCTCCAAAGTATTGCCAGGGGTGGATGAGGGAAAATCAACAGGACAGTGGTATGGGGAAAAAAAAAGTTGCTTTCTACTTGTACTCTGATGAGTTCACTTAAGCCAATAAATCATTTCAGACACAATTAGGTTATATCCTAATGCAGTCCTGTGATACACTAGGGAAATAAAACTAAGTACAAAAACAAAAATCTACACAGTCAGAAGATTTGGATTCAAGTCCTGTTAGGGACAACTACTTGCGTGACCTGCGTTAATTAACCTTCTCTCTGAGAGTCAGATATTTCATCTGCAAAATACAGACAGTTACACTTAATTCATAGAGTTTTTGTATGAATCAAATTAGAAAAATGTACAAGTGATCTGTAAACTTTAAATATTGCTATGTGGTTAAGAAAAAAAGTACTCATCTTTCCATGATTATTTTCAGACAAACATTTTTGGCTGATTCAAATTAATCCAGAGCATTAGACTTTATTAACAATTCTAATGGGAATATAGAACAGGAAAAGAAATAGAATACACTTTTATCTGAAGTCTGTTTTCCTTCTATATCATCTCTTCTTTCCTTCTACATTATGTTGTTCTTTGCAAATCACCCGTCTATTCCAGAGATGACAATGGAAAATGAACCACACACACAAAACAAAACTAAACAAAAAACTGTCTCTCTTCTTATAAGAATGAATCAATTCGAAACTCTCAAAATTCATTCAAGCAAAATTATCAGTGTGAGATCTATTTCTTTTCCAAAAAATAAATATATAAAAGACAAATTGATAAGTGATGTGCTGCTTGGAAGACATCTCTATTCCCAAAATACACAATTTATCACCATTATTTAGAAGTTGGTCTGAACAAAAGGTAAACTCCAAATTAAAGCATGGCCCTTATAGGTTAAACCAAAGATAATCATTTGAAGCGGGATAGACATTTTCATAGGTTTGAAGGATAGCTATAGCTCTGCACCCACTCACAATTTGAAAATTGAAACTATTGAATAGTTCTGAGTTGATAATAAAACAGTATAAAAAAGAACAAAGCAAAAAATAAATGCCTTACATTAGTTTGGAGCAATTTATTTTTGGCTCTTCTGTTGCCTTAGTAATAATCTCACAAGGTGTTTAAATCCTGTTCGTAGCTAAACACAATTTTATATTCATTATAAAGCAGACACGCTATTTCACACATGAATTCTTTTGACTGTTTAATATTTTACTAATATTCACATCCCTGAACCCATGTCTAAATGATGCTATGGCAAAATGATGAAAGAGAAAAACATTTGTTGATTGCTGCCAAGTGATTTAGCTAGTCAGTATCCACGCATTTTGCTGATTCTTTCCTTGAACTAACTAGTTATTAATGGACATGACTAATTCAAGTCTACGTAAGTAACAGGCTATAATAAGTTACTTGACTTAACTGGCAGCAAGTCATTTTTAGGCCAACAGACCAAGCTTTACCGACACTATTAACACAACAGTGGACCAGTATGAGTACATGTTTAGTAACGGTGGAAAACAGAATTTCTAGCATGAAAATGTTAGGAATTGTTAGAAATGCCAAAATATTCTGAATTAGATCAAGGTCTTTAAACACACAATTTATAATAATTTATATAAATAAAGCAAACTATATCTCTACATTGGCCCACAAGTACCAAGCTTAGTAAGGACAAACGAAAAGTAATGAAATATCCAATCTATAGTTTGGAGGGGGTTTATGGCTATGTATTTAACAATAGTAATCCATTTTTCTCTATGGAAAACCCAATCTAATATAGTTGTTAAATTCAGTTGTTCTACTTGAATGACGTTATGTGTTTTAATTTGATTCTGACAATTCTAACAGCAAGTGAAGAAGATTCATGATAGTGTGCAGTAAAGCTGTCCATACTTCACTTTCTTAGATTTGTCTCATGTCCCACTCCAGCTGAAAGTCATTCGTGTCCATTCCAGCCAATTGGTGAGCTCCTAAGCAGGCATTAGACACTTTTCATTACTTTTAGGATAAATAAGAAGTGAGATAAATTACATGCCATCAGAGAACTTTTACAACCTTGGCTGCAACTATCATGTGAATGATAAGAGATGGAACTTAGAAAGGTCATCTAAGTCTTCAGTGGAGAAGGCAGGTCAGGGAAAACAGTTGCAAGAAAACAATAGTAGTCATGCATAAAAAGAATAAAGGAGGCTGTGGGCTAGGATGAGGATGCAGGAAGGGGATGAAAGGAGGGAACTGATTTTTATTGTGCTCCATCCACTCTCTGTCAATTTAGATTTCTCCCTTCTTTGCATTTTTGCTCCGTTTTAATCAAATTAATGAAACATTTGTAGCTTCATGTTGTTAGAAGATGATTCCACACTCTTTCCCCAGCCATGTTGTCAATTCTCTGTATCTGCGTCACTCTTTCTCAGTGCCTAGCATAGCACTGTGCACAAAGAATGTTTTCAATAGTCAATGTGTTAAACAAAAATGGAAATTGCATAATGGGATATTTTAAAACCTAATATTATTACCTTCAAATGATCTTGATGAAGATGAACCTATATTTTTACATAGATTTATTCAAGTGGGTATTTGACTGAGTTTCCTGTCTCCCTTTCTTGTTTTACCACAATGTGTGGCTTTTGTGGGTATTGACAGAATGGAGTCCATGATGCTACCTTTTTTTTTTTTTTTTTTTTGAAATGGAATTTCATTCTGTCGCCCAGGCTGGAGTGCAGTGGCATGATCTCAGCTCACTGCAGCCTCCGCCTCCCAGGTTCAAGTGATTATCCTGCCTCAGACTCCCAAGTAGCTGGGATTATTGGCATGTGCCACCATGCCAGGGTAATTTTTGTATTTTTAGTAGAGACAGTATTTTGCCATGTTAACCAGGCTGGTCTCAAACTCCTGATCTCAACCCACCTTGGGCTCCCAAAGTACTGGGATTACAGGCCTTGATGCTAATTTCTTAAGGGAAGTTTAACGGAAGCCAGTACCAACCTTCCTTTGGTGCCTCTTCAAGCAGAAAAAGAACAATATGGCTAAAGAAAGAAACTGACAATTTTTTACCCCAAAATT
Source organism: Theropithecus gelada (assembly GCF_003255815.1). Lineage (NCBI taxonomy): Eukaryota > Metazoa > Chordata > Mammalia > Primates > Cercopithecidae > Theropithecus > Theropithecus gelada. Next base: position 35,805,889 of record NC_037672.1, read on the forward strand.
GTCTGTCATTCCATGTTGAATGTAGTAACTTTATTTTTATGGAAGGTTATTTTATAGAAACTTTTAAAAGAAAAGATGTTCTCAAGGTATGTTAGCATTGATCTTTTTTTTTTTTTTTTTCTGGTGTAAATGCTGAAACTGGAATAGTAGATATTTTTTAAAAGGCACATCTTTAGATTTAATACCTGACCTTATTCAGAATCTCTGACATTCAGCCTCTTTCAAAGCAATTACAGTAATAAAATAATATGCTTATTAAGGATGTATTCCTTTCAAACAATAGACATTGGGGGCAAGGGTTGAAAAACTACCTTTTGGGTACTATGCTCACTACTTGGGTGACAGATTTAGTTGTACCCCAACCTCAGCATCACACAATATAACTTCATAACACACTTGCACATGCACTTTCGCATGTGAAATAAATTTTAAAAATAAATAAAAACTGAATGTATTCCTTTGAAAAGATTGATTTTTTTTAATTTGAAGAAAGAGAAGGCCAGGTTGATTCAGAGAATCCAGTAGATAAAATGTGAAATTAGAACAAATCTTTAACAAGAGGGTAGCCACTTTAACAAAGTTTTTAAATTATGCCAAAGAATAAGAGTATATTGTAATTTCAAAAAGGCAGAAATCACTGGCTATTGCCTTAAATAACATTCATTCTTGGAAACTCATAATTAGGTCAAATATACCATTATCATTCACCTTGAAGCTGGTTAAGAAAGCTCAGCTTTAGAGAATAAATTATCATAGGAAATTGTTCTTATAACTAAAAATGGAAGAAAAATCTTTACATTTATATTAAAAATGGATGTATCCACCTACTACAAGAATTTATTCCCTTCTAGCTAATCTCCCCAGGACCAGGCTTATCATTGGTAAAATCAGATCACTTTTAAATGTTCAGAATTTTAAAATTCTAGAAGTAATAAGTCTATGCCATTTCTAATAATGTGACTTTATCTTAAGATCTTCGCTTGGTTAACAATGGAGAAAAAGAAGCACATGTACAGCTTCTTTCATTTCTTTATGAGCTCTTTACTTCCCCATTATAGAGTTCTGCCAGTACATTGGCTGGTGGCCTCCATGTACCAGCAGCAGCCTGGTTCAAAGCCTATTCTCTACTCACTCAAATGTGGAAGGCTCTGTTGGCAGAGCAGATTCTGAATCCACTTCCTGAGCAGTTGACATGACTGTCTATGGCAAGACTGCCTCTCACATAAATCAATTAGAGAAGTTGAAACAGCACTCAGGTATGGTAGAGCCTGCTTCTAGAACACCCGCTGTACCAAGGTTGTGCTTATAAGTGGGAGTTGGCTTCTATATTTAAGGCATGTAATCCTTCCCAGTGATATAACCCTTCCCACTGATGTAACCCTTCCCACTGATATGGTCCGGTGACTAGATTAACAACTTTTCCTTCCTTGGGAGAGGAGTTAGAAAGGTAGGTAAACAGGGAAGAAGAGATGGGGCAGAGGTTCTATCCCCAAAAGATGACAGGAAATCAGGACAAAGAAGAGGTAGGCATCCTGCCTGACTGATATGGTTTGAATGTTTGTCTCTTCCAAATCTCATGTTGAAATGTGATTCCCATTGTTGGAGGGAGACCTGTTGAGAGGTGATCGGAACATGGGGGCAGATCCCTTATGAATGGTTTAGTACCATACCCTTGGTGGCAAGTGAGCTCTCATTCAGTTAGTTCATGTGAGATCTGGTTGTTTAAAAGTCTAGGACTTCCTGCCCTTTTGCTTTCTTGTTCACACTCACCACGTGATGTGCCTGCTCCTGCTTTCTTTTCCACCATGATTGTAAGATTCCTGAGGCCCCCACCAGAAGCCAAGCAGATATTGGTGCCATGCTTCTACAGCCTGCAGATCCGTGAGCTAATTAAACCTCCTTTATTTATGAATTACCCAGCCTCGAGTATTCCTTTATAGCACTGCAACAATGGCCTAATACACTGATACATTCAAGTGTTAGTTTAACTCAGCTTTTCCCAATGTATGTTCCACATACAATAGATATATTTCTGATAATATTAATCTGTGAATTTTTCATTTTACCTGAATCATAATGCTCAGTATTTCTCAACATGTTAAGTGGACAATTTTCAAGGTTTCAGGGAAAGGGAATATATGAGGAAAAGCAGTAAACACATTGGTCATTTTTGATTCATGACTTACATAGCTTTGTTCTGGTTTTTTTTGGGTTTTTTGTTTTTTTGTTTTTTTGTTTTTCCCAAAGCAAGGTAATATCCTAAAGTGTTATACCAGGCCAACTTATCATAGAAGTTTACTATAAAGAGCTATTAGAGAGAATTCTACATATTGTAAAGATTCATCCTTCTCCAAACAGAAACAGAACACCTTGAGCAGAAAGGGGTAGAGAAATAATGTCAATAGATAACTTTGAGTGAGTAGCTCCATGTGCCAGGTACTTTTCAAGTACTTAGGACACATGGTCTCATTCAATCTTTACAACTGCCTCCGCATCCTATAGATATAGAAATATGAAAACTAAGGTAGAAAGTTTAAGTAACTTGCACAATTATAAGTGGCAGTAGGCAAATTCAAACTGAAGAATTCAGGATCCAGAGCTAACATTTTTGTCCTACCCTCTACTACCTCTGCTATTCTATAGAGAATTCAGACACATTTCTTCTCTTCCAACAACCTAACCTCCACAAGGTCAAACTTCAGGTCAAGACATAGGAAAGGAGGAAAGGGGGTGATAAAATAGAAGTCTCAGAGATATTAAGGAGAAGCTCTTCAAAATTAAGGGTGACATATATGGATTTGTATTTGGAAATCCAGGAAAAGATCACCTTAAAAGGTGTCCCTGTGCCTTTAATCCAGAGTGGTGTGTAAATAGGTTCACTGGAGTTTAGGGACAGAGAGGGCCTGAGTTATGCTTCTCTGTGGTGTGGAATTGGTCAGGAAATCCCTGCATGTACCTGAAGGGAGGACAAAGACAACTGACTTGAGAAATTTTAGAGGAGAGCTACAAGACTGACAGAGGGCAGCATGGCCACAGGGTTGGTGGACCAAGCCTGCTATCTGATGTAGGTGCTGGCTAAGACCCAGAGAGCTTCAATGTCAGTGGAAACAAGGGGAGGTCAGATCTTCAAGGATTTTCTAGCAGTAGCAAATTCTAGCAGACCAGCCAATGGGCAGACTCTCAAGCAAGAAGTCAAAGCCACTGGTGGGCTCAAGGTCACAATACCATCCCCAAGCATCAGACACAACAGCAAGTTCCCACTTGATTCCAGGTTCATCTATGATTGGGGTTGAAGGCAACAAGAGTCTCTGAATTTGTATTTACCAAAAAGATTCTACATTGATAAAAATGGCTTTGAAATAATAATGTAGGAGTTACAGTGAAATGGCACTTTTAAATTGGTTTCTCACCCTTACCCACCCCAGCACACTTCACTACCCCAAAAAAGTGCAGAGATTATGGTGAAGATTAGAATGGTTGTCATTAAAAACTGAGAAACCTTTTGCACAACCAGTTTATAGAGTGTTCAACTGCAAAGCAAGTACAGAAAACACTACTTCCTGTAATCTTAATAAATATTATTTTAAAAACATTTCCTTGCTCTGTAAGATTAGGAAACACTGAACTAGAACATTAAACAGATTTTCATGCTGTAGAAATTCTCAGAAACATACGTAGTGTCATCTGCATTCTGAGTCTATGAGAGCAGTTTATATGGTGCTGAAATTTGAAATGTATTATCTCCAAACATATTTTCATAAAATATTTGACATAATTAGTGTTCCACAGAACACTCTTTAGGAAACAATGATCTGGTTTAATTAAGGAATCTACATGATGATTAAACATAAAGTCAGGAGATCCAGATCCAGTGTAGGTATGGTCACATACACACACAGGCACACACACACACACAAGGAGAGAGAGAGAGAGAGAGAGAGAATTATAACACCATGAAAGTATTCTGCAATTACTATATTTTAGAGAGTTAATAGAGTTGACAATCTTATTCTATTGCTCCATGTCATATATTCATTCCGTGTTAGAGAGTGAGACTATGAGATTGTTTTTCTCTCAGGCACATGTCTTGCACATGACCATCTGAACACTGTTAGTTATAGTGTGATGGTATAAATTTTGAATCAACATTAGTCAAGTAAAGCTAAGCTAGCTTTCTTCTCCTCTGGTTCTGGCACAATGTTCACATTAGTGTAGATAATCAGAGGCTATGAGACTTTTTTCCCACTGTAGAACATCATTTGTCAGTGTGTGCTAGAGTTTTGTCTGAGTAAATATTTTCTAGTAAAAACTAGATAAAATAGAAGCTATTACTAAAATCCATGTATTTTGACTCTGTTTTTTAATATGTATAAGTTGAACCTAAAAAGCTATCAGTTTTGTAGAATAATGAATATTTTGTTTTCTTGAACAGCTTTTTAAAGACTTTTGAGTTTGCTCCATTTTACCTGATTAATCCGTAGAGATATCACTTCTAACTCACTGACAGGTGTTACAGCACACCAGGTAGCAAATCCACAGCACATTATAATCAGTTATTCTGAAATGATCGTAATGTTTTACCAACACAAATCAGCTGTTTAAATTCATGTTTTAACAGCATCTGTTGCTAGTAAGTGTAATACCTGATTGTCAAATCAGGATTTCTAAATCCTTTCATTCAGGAAACACTAGAAGCACAGTTTAGTTAAACCTTGTGCCTAGTAAATCCTTATCCAGATTTCATTTGGGAAGGTTATCATCTTTCTTCCCTTTGTTGACCTGCCTCTTTGCGTTACAAGAAGTAGTAGCACATTCTGGTCACTTTTAGTCAAAAAAGGACATTATAAGTAAACATGGAGAAGTAAAGAATATCACATATCCTGGAAAAGTATATTACTGCTCAAAAATTAGTAGTTTTCCCAGGTGTCCAAGAATAGCTGTAGTGAAAAAATTGATTTGTTCAAGAACTTGACAATTAAAGATGCATGACTCTGCCTACCCATTCTCCTATCTAGCCATGCATCTGTTGGTTTCTGCACAGCTCCTGACCACAGATACTCTGCATGTCTCACAATCATTTCCCCAAAAGAGATGATTAGATTAGTTCAGATGGACTCCCACAGTTGGGCAGCCCTCCCATGTTAAGCCACGTCATAATCTCTGCCAGTCCAGAGTTGGTTACATTCGGCTATTTGTGGGCATAAATTCACACATACTTCAAACAACCACTTGTCAGGAAAGGAGGGTTACATAGTTAAATTTCCTCAAAAAGGAATATGGGACTTGTAGGTACCGTGAACCTAATAAATTCCCTGCCAATACATCTGAGCATGGAAACTCTGTCAGGAACTGTAAAATATCTGAGATCTGAACTTACCTGCAACTAACACAATAGCCTTCCACAGTATCTTGAATGCCAGTCCAGCAGAAGAGGTGAGACTTTTGGATAAGAAACAACAGACAATTTATTACTCACACAGCAATTTATTATTCATAACATTAGCCAGAGCATGTTCATTTTGTACCAGCTTATCAGGCCACAGTCCTCACAGGATAACAGGAAGAAGAGGATGTGATACCTACGAAAGAGGAATCCCAAGTTTAGCAGATGCAAATCTTTTAAAATTGACAGTAAGCCATCTTGAACTTTTCCTCAAAGGAAGACATTATCTTTATTATACCATAGAATAAGCAAACCTGAACTTTGCTGCAGAGGGAGATAGCATCTCTTCCAAGGTTGTTCACTTGCAAAAATTTTTGAAAGATCGTTTTGGAAAAAAGGCAGCTAGTGCCTTTTCTTGTAAAACATGCAGAAATATGTGAGAGTTGTCTTGCAAAAGACCCCAGCTCAAAGATGTTAGATACACTTTATTTAAAGAGGTATAACTAAACACAAATAATATTATAAAGATGGAATATTTAAATTGCAACAGAACATGGAAAACATTGAGTATAAACTGCCCTTCCCATCACTCACAGCCACTGAGCGTTCATCCGTACCCTCTCCTAGTTCCAAGACATCTACCAGATGCTGCCTGAGCTCATTGCTGCTTCTGTTTAGTGACCTTATGACAAATCACTGAGAAAACTGATAGCTCATTCTTCGAATGCCCAGGGTCTGCATAAAGATAAAGCAGTTCCTGTCCATCTCAGCACCATCAATTTCTCCATCTTTTACTCCCCGAAATGAAAGAGATAAGAACAAAAACTCTATTGATTTCAAGAACAGAGAAATCACTAAATCACTATAAAATGCCTCTGTCCCAAGTATCAGACAGGATTCCCGTCTATGGAAACTCCGTTTTCATGGTTAGAAATATATACCTAGGAAACAAACTAAATGAATTACCAGCAAGTAGCAAGATTCCAACAGGATATTTATTTTGCTTTGCCTTGATTCTACCTGCAAAGACATATGTGTCATAGATTTCTGATTACAAAACAATAAATTGATTATGGCAGAGAATATAGGCCTATCCAATATCTATTTTTCTCTTCTTCCATTGTAATGATATCAGACTTATTCAAACCATTAATGCAACTGGCCAAAATAATATATTATGCAACTTTTCTATGAACTATGTATGGCCATGAGACCAGGATCTGCCAAAATGATATAAGCAGACATGTTAGAGGGAACTTGAGGAAGACTCCATGAAGAACCTGACTTTGTACAGAAATGTGCTTTGTACGTCTTTTCTCTCTGCTTCATTACTGCTGCCTGAAATGTAGATGTGGTGGTTGGAGCTTTAGCAACCCCTGCTAAGGACTGTGGAGAAGGTTAGAAGTAACCTGGGCCCTGCTGACATGTTGGAACCATTGTAACAGCCTCATCTCTGTATCTCCAAATTTCTGTCATAGGAGATAAACAATTTCAAAACGCCAAATGTGTTTAGCTCACTATAGTTTTTTGTTTATTTGCTTGTTTGGTTTTGAAAGGGGGTGTATTTTATTCTTTGCAACACAAAATAATTGCAAACTATGTAATAATCCTTACAGAATATTTGGAATTCATAAAAAATGCAAAGAAAAGCCATATCACCTTACAGTATTGTTTTAGCAGCAAAATTTATCCAGATTATCAATATGTTACAAATAAATGAATCTAAAACATAAAAAGATGGTTGAAACTTTAATATTTTTATGTTAAAATGAATAATTATATTTAGAATACTATCTTTAATATTTATTTTTAGCTTACTTTTCAAAAACACCACATTCTTGGCTGGTAGGAATTAAGAATATGATTTCTACTTTTCATGACTTCAGCAAGGCCCATGAATTGAAAATAACAACACTTGAGATTTTCAGAACGCCTAGTATGTCTAATGCCTTTCATTCATGTGTGTTTTATTATGAATATAATGCAGGCATATGATAAATTCAAATAATAAAAAAGATATAAAATGAAGAGAAAATGCCTGCCTTAAACCAATGCCTTCCCTTCCTATCAAATTTTAGATGGTAAACATGTCAGCAACCTTTATTGTTCCTAAAAATCATATGTCTTCAAAATGTGTACATATACACAATGAGCATCAGTTTTATGTGTTTTTAAATCCCAGGAATTCATCAGTGAACAAGGGAAATACTCTAGCCTCTTGCAACTTTCTGGAAATTGTCTTTATATGGAACAGAAGAAGCACAAAAACAAGTAAATATACAACAGGATATCAAATGGTGTGGTACATACTGTGAAGAAAAAGAAAACAAAGTATGGCAGTAGACTGTGACTTCAGTGGGAAGGTTGGGGTTTGTAGCACACAGTAGTCAGGGACAGTTTGTCTGAGGAAGTAAAATACTAGAAAGTATATGAAAAACATGGTCGAAAATGTCCCTGTCTGACAGCTCTGAAGAGAGCAGTGGTTCTCCCAACACAGCATTTGAGCTCTGAGAACGGACAGACTGCCTCCTCAAGTGGGTCCCTGACCCCCGTGTAGCCTAACTGGGAGACACTTCCCAGGAGGGGCCAACAGACACCTCATATAGGCAGATGCCCCTCTGGGACGAAACTTCCAGGGGAAGGATCAGGCAGCAATATTTGCTGTTCTGCAATATTCGCTGTTCTGCTGCCTCCACTGGTGATACCCAGGCAAACAGGGTCTGGAGTAAACCTCCAGCAAACTCCAACAGACAGCTGAGGGACCTGACTATTTGAAGGAAAACTAACAAACAGAAAAGAATAGCATCAACATCAACAAAAAGACCATCCACACCAAAACCCCATCTGCAGGTCACCAACATCAAAGACCAAAGGTAGATAAAAGCACAAAGATGACGAGAAACTAGAGCTGAAAAGCTGAAAATTCAAAAAACGAGAGAGCCTCTTCTCCTCCAAGGATTGCAGCTCCTCGCCAGCAATGGAACAAAGCTGGACAGAGAATGACTTTGATGAGTAGACAGAAGTAGGCTTCAGAAGGTGGGTAATAACAAACTTCTCCAAGCTAAAGGAGCATGTTCTAACCCATCGCAAAGAAGCTAAAAACCTTGAAAAAAGGTTAGACGAATGGCTAACTAGAATAAACAGTGTAGAGAAGACTTTAAATGAGCTGATGGAACTGAAAACCATGGCACAAGAAATTCTTGATGCATGCACAAGCTTCAATAGCTGATTCGATCAAGTGAAAGAAAGGATATCAGTGATTAAAGATCCAAGTAATAAAATAAAGCAAGAAGACAAGTTTAGAGAAAAAAGAGTAAAAAGAAACAAAGAAAGCTTCCAGGTAATATGAGACTATGTGAAAAGACCAAATCTGCACTTGATTGGTGTACCTGAAAGTGATGGGGAGAATGGAACCAAGTTGGAAAACACTCTTCAGGATATTATCCAGGAGAACTTCCCCAACCTAGCAAGGCAAGCCAACATTTAAATTCAGGAAATACAGAGAACACCACAAAGATACTCCTTGAGTAGAGCAGCCCCAGGACACATAATTGTCAGATTCAACAGAGTTGAAATGAAGGAGAAAATCTCAAGGGCAGCTAAAGAGTAAGGTTGGGTTACCCACAAAGGGAAGCCCATAAGGCTAACAGTAGATCTCTCGAAAGAAACCCTACAAGCCAGAAGAGAGTGGGAGCAATGTTCAACATTCTTAAAGAAAATAATTTTTAATCCAGAATTTAATATCCAGCCAAACTAAGCTTTATAAGTGAAGGAAAAATAAAATCCTTTACAGACAAGCAAATGCTGAGAGATTTTGCCACCACCAGACCTGCCTTACAAGAGCTCCTGAAGGAAGCACTAAACATGGAAAGGAACAACTGGTACCAGCCACTGCAAAAACATGACAAATTTTAAAGACCGTCAATGCTGTGAAGAAACTGCATCAATTAATGTGCAAAATAAATAGCTAAAATCATAATGACAGGATCAAATTCACACATAACAATATTAAGGTTAAATGTAAATGGGCTAAATGCCCAAATTAAAAGACATGGACTGGCAAATTGGAAAAAGAGTCAAGACCCAGCAGTGTTCTGTATTCAGGAGACCCATCTTATGTGCAGAGACACACATAGGGTCAAAATTAAAGGATGGAGGAAAATCTACCAAGCAAATGGAAAGCCAAAAAAAAAAAAAAAAAAAAAAAAAAAAAACACAGAGGCTGCAATCCTAGTCTCTGATAAAACAGACTTTAAACCAATAAAGATCAAAAGAGACAAAGAAAGCCATTATATAATGGTAAAGGGATGAATTCAACAAGAAGAGCTAACTATCCTAAATATATATGCACCCAATACAGGAGCACCCAGATTCACAAAGCAAGATGTTAGAGACCTACAAAGACACTTAGACTCCCACACAATAATAATGGGAAACTTAACACAATATTAGACAGATCAATGAGACAGAAGGTTAACAAGGATATCTGGGACTTGAACTCAGCTCTGCACCAAGCAAACCCAACAGACATCTACAGAACTCTCCACCCAAAATCAACAGAGTATACGTTCTTTCCAGCACCACATCACACTTATTCTAAAATTGACCACTTAATTGGAAGTAAAGCACTCCTCAGAAAATGTAAAAGAAAAGAAATCACAACAAACTGTCTCTCAGACCACAGTGCAATCAAATTGAAACTTAGCATTAAGAAACTCACTCAAACCCGCACAAATACATGGAAACTGAACAACCTGCTCCTGAATGACTACTGGGTAAATAACAAAATGAATGCAGAAATAAAGATGTTCTTTGAAACCAATGGGAACAATTAAACAACATACCAGAATCTTTGGGACAGTGTGTAGAGGGAAATTTACAGCACTAAATGCCCACAAGAGAAAGCAGGTAAGATCTAAAATCAACAGCCTAATATCACAATTAAAAGAACTAGAGAAGCAAGAGCAAACAAATTCAAAAGCTAGCAGAAGGCAAGAAATAACTAAGATTAGAGCAGAACTGAAGGAGACAGAGACACAAAAAACCCTTCAAAAAAATCAATGAATCCAGGAGCTGGTGTTTTGAAGCGATCAACAAAATTGATGGACTGCTAGCAAGACTAATAAGGAAGAAAAAAGAGAAGAATCAGATAGATGCAATAAAAAATGATAAAGGGGATATCACCACCAATTCCACAGAAATACAGACTACCATCAGAGAATATTATAAACAGCTCTATGCAAATAAACTAGACAATCTAGAAGAAATGGTTAAATTCCTGGACACATACACCCTCACAAGACTAAACCAAGAAGAAGTAGAATCTCTGAATAGACCAATAACAGGTTCTGAAATTGAGGCAATAATTAATAGCCTACCAACCAAAAAAGTCCGGGACCAGATGGATTCACAGCCAAATTCTACCAGAGGTACAAAGAGGAACTGGTGCCATTCCTTCCAAAACTACCCCAATCAATAGAAAAAGAGGGAATCCTCTGTAACTTATTTTATGAGCCCAGCATTATCTTGATACCAAAGCCTGGCAGAGACACAACAAAAAAAGAGAATTTTAGACCAATATCCCTGATGAACATCTATATGAAAATCTTCAATAAAATACTGGCAAACTGAATCCAACAGCACATCAAACAGCTTATCCACCATGACCAAGTTGGATTCATTCCTGAGATGCAAGGCTGGTTCAACATACGCAAATAAATAAATGTAATCCATCACATAAACAGAACCAACAACAAAAACCACATGATTATCTCAATAGACGGAGAAAAGGTCTTCAACAAAATGTAACAGACCTTCATGCTAAAAACTCTCAATAAAATAGGTATTGATGGAATGTATCTCAAAATAATAAGAGCTATTTATGACAAACCCACAGCCAATATGACACTGAATGGGCAAAAACTGGAAGCATTCCCTTTGAAAACCGGCACAAGACAAGGATGCCCTCTCTCACCACTCCTATTCAACATAGTGTTGGAAGTTCTGGCCAGGGCAATCAGGCAAGAGAAAGAAATAAAGGTATTCAATTAGGAAATGAGGAAGTCAAATTGTCCCTGTTTACATATGACATGACTGTATATTTAGAGAACCCCATTGTCTCAGCCCAAAATCTCCTTAAGCTGATAAGCAACTTCAGCAAAGTCTCAGGATACAAAATCAATGTGCAAAAATCACAAGCATCCTATACACCAATAACAGACAAACAGAGAGCCAAATCATGAACTCCCATTCACAATTGCTACAAGGTAATAAAATATCTAGGAATCCAATGTACAAGAGATGTGAAGGACCTCTTCAAGAACTACAAACCACTGCTCAATGAAATAAGAGGACACAAACAAATGGAAGAACATTCCATGCTCATGGATAGGAAGAATTAATATCGTGAAAATGGCCATACTGCCCAAGGTAATTTATAGATTCAATGCCATCTCCGTCAAGCTACCAAGGTTTCTCCACATAATTGGAAAAAACGACTTTAAAGTTCATATGGAGTCAAAAAAGAGCCCACATTGCCAAGACAACCCTAAGCAAAAAGAAAAGGCTGGAGGCATCACTCTACCTGACTTCAAACTATACTACAAGGCTACAGTAACCAATACAACATGGTACTGGTACCAAAACAGAGATATAGACCAATGGAACAGAACAGAGGCCTAAGAAATAACACCATACATCTACAACCATCTGATCTTTGACAAACCTGACAAAAGCAAGAAATGGGGAAAGGATTCCATTTTTAATAAATGGTGTTGGGAAAACTGGCTAGCCATATGCAGAAAACTGAAACTGGATCCCTTCCTTACACCTTATACAAAAATTAATTGAAGATTGATTAAAGACTTAAATGTTAGACCTAAAACCATAAAAACCCTAGAAGAAAACCTAAGCAATACCATTCAGGACATAGGCAAGTGCAAGGACTTCATGACTAAAACACCAAAAGCAAGGGCAACAAAAGCCAAAATAGACAGATGAGATCTAATTAAACTAAAGAGCTTCTGCACAGCAAAAGAAGCTACCATCAGAGTGACCAGGCAATCTAGAGAATTGGAGAAAATTTTTGCAATCTACCCATCTGATAAAGGGCTAATATGCAGAATCTACAAAGATCTTAAACAAATTTACATGAAAAAAGCAACCCCATCAAAAAGTGAATGAAGGATATGAAGAGATACTTCTCAAAAGAAGACATTTATACAGCCAGAAGAAACATGAAAAAAATGCTCATCATCACTGGTCATCAGATAAGTGCAAATCAAAACCACAATGAGATACCATCTCACGCCAGTTAGAATGGCAATCATTAAAAAGGCAGGAAACAACAGGTGCTGGAGAGGATGTGGAGAAATAGGAATGCTTTTACACTGTTGGTGGGAGTGTAAATTAGTTCAACCATTGTTTAAGACAGTGTGACGATGCCTCAAGGATCTAGAACTAGAAATGCCATTTGACCCAGCAATCCCATTACTAGGTATATACACAAAAGATTATAAATCGTGCTGCTATAAAGACACATGCACACATATGTTTATTGTGGCACTATTTATAACAGCAAAGACTTGGAACCAACCCAAATGTCCATCAATGATAGGCTAAATTAAGATAATGTGGCACATATTCACCATGGAATACTATGCAGCCATAAAAAAGGATGAGTTCGTGTCCTTTGCAAGGACATGGATGAAGCTGGAAATCATCATTCTCAGCAAACTATCACAAGGACAGAAAATCAAACGCCGCATGTTCTCACTCATAGGTGGGAATTGAACAATGAGAACACTTGGACACAGGGAGGGGAACATCACACATCAGGGTCTATTGTGGGATAGGGTCCTGGGGGAGGGTAGCATTAGGAGAAATACCTAATGTAAATGATGAGTTGATGGGTGCAGCAAACCAACATGGCACATGTATACCTATGTAACAAACCTGCACATTATGTACATGTACCCTAGAACTTAAAGTATAATAAAAAAATATATGTACACACACATACAAGAAAAACATGATCAAATTTGATATGTAGTTATATCAACTATATTTTTCATAATTCCTTATATCTTGAAGATATTTCCATTTGCCGTGCATGCGTATTTCAAACACATTCCAGATTATCATGTCATAGGGTGAGGCCAAATGGAATTTAGCAGTTCTGGAATTTAGCGAGTCTTATGTGATACAAGATTAGAAAAAACTTTTATGTCATCTACTCTAATTTCCTTACTTTAGGAATGAACATACTGAAACATAGATATGTTCTGTGACTTTTCTGAGGTTGTACAGATGGAATATACAAGATGGTTTTCAACTATGTGCAATGAAATAACTTCACACATTATTAGCACATTTCAAAACTAAACATTAAAACTAAAATGTCTTGACTCCAAAATATTATACTTCTTATTATTAAAGTAATTAAATAATGCCATTGATCATCATCTGTGGTAGCTATTCAGTGCAATTTTGGCTATTATCTCTAGTCCAGTGTCAATGTGTTTGATAACTAAATTATGAAATTAATTGTCAAGCTTCATAAAAAATCTTCCCATCAATGGGTAGGATCCAAAAATTCTATTAACACTGTTACATTGTTGAAAATATCTATATGTTTGTATTACATATGTGTATATACATATTTGTGTGTGTGTATATATAAACATATATTTTATGTATATTTACAATAGTCAACTCAATTTAAAAATACTTACATCCACATTTCTCTTCTAGTAGGTAAGTTGTCTGAATTGAGGTTTGGGCTATGTTAATTAAAATTTTATATTAGGTCTTCCAGATGGGCGGGCTGAAATTTTAATCTCATTTAGATTAAAATGGATAATTATTTAGTCAATGACCAAATTAGTGATTGCTAGACCTAGATGTCTTACAAAATTTAAGGATGTATTTTTGATTCAATTTTTTTTTTTAATTTCTTTCTCTTGAGTATGTGACTTTAATGTATATAGTTTATGATTACCTAGCTTGGGCTCTGGACACTTTCAGGGGCAAAGACCGTATCAGTTGCTTGGTCATAAAGAATCTTTGTGTGAGACCTTTCTCAGATGCTGCTTGTAGTAGTGATATGCTGGGTGTGTGGGCAGGGTCACTGTTTCCTGTGGGGCCAGAATGACAGAGGTCTCGTGAATCATATCTCATTCCCCATTGGTATGTTCTTTTAAATATTTTTCTCTGTATTATTTTCACTATGTTGAACAGTTAAACCTTTAGGCTGGTAGGATGTGCCTACAGGTAAAAACCAACTGTAATTGCAGCAGGTTGGTATAAGCAATATTCCAAAGATGGGTGAAGATCCCAGCCTTAATAGAAGTGGCTGGTGGAGTGCTCAGGGAAATGCACGGAGGACTTTTCAGGGAGATGAGAGGGAGCTACTTCAGTTCCCCTTCCAGGCCAGCAAGAAAGCAATCTGCCCTCCAATTCATGCTCCTATCCTGGTGTTGCAGTTATTCACATCAAACAGGCATTTCTTTCCATCGATAGCAATGCTGATGCTCCAGGTAGAGAGCCACTGAGACTCTACCCCTTGTGCAAACCTTAATCCACAGGGCATCCCACCTATGTGGATGCAATCACCCCAAAGTAACCCAGAAAGACCATCTACAGTTGCACCTGTGATGAGATCCCATGGGAGAAGCCCCAGCTGTATCTGCAGTGGTGGCTGAGGGGGAGAAGGGGCCCGTTCTCCAAGTCCCTTCATAAGCAACAAAATAAATAATCAGCAGAGTAAGCAAACAACTTATAAAATGAGAGAAAATATTTGCAGACTCTACCTCTAATAAAGGACTAATATCTAGAATCAAGAAGGAACTCAAATAAGCAAGAAAAAAAAAACCCATTTAAAAGTGTACAAATGACATGAACAGATATTTCTCAAAAGAACACATACAAATGGCCAAAAAACATGAGAAAATGTTCAACATCACTAATCATCAGGGAAATACAAATTAAAGATACCACCTCACCCCAGTCAGAATGGCCATTATTAAAGTCAAAAAGCAATAGATGATCTGCAGATGTGGTGAAAGGGAAAGCTTTTACACTGCTGGTGGGAATGTAAATTAGGACCACCTCTATGGAAAGCAGTATGGACATTTCTCAAAGAACTAAACGTAGATCTACCATTCAATTGCTTTGATTAGATGACCAGTTCATTTGCAAAGTAAGTTATTATATATATTAAAAAGACACCTGTGTATGCATGTTTATTACAACACAATTCACAACTGCAAAGATATGGAATCAACATTAAGTGCCCATTAACCAATGATTGGTTAAAGAAAATGTAGTGTACATGTGCCATAGAATACTACTCGGCCATAAAAATACAAAATAATATCTTTTGCAGCAACTTGGATGGAATTGGAGGCATTATCCTAAACGAGACAACTTAGGAATAGAAAACTGAATACCACATGCTCTCACTTATAAGTGAGAGCTAAACTATGGCTATGCAAAGCATATAGAGCGGTATGACATTGGAGACTCAGATAGGAAAAGATTGGGAGCAAGGTGAGAGATAAAAAATTACCTATTTGGTCAATGTACACTATTTGGGTGACGGGCGTACTAAAAGCCCACACTTCACCACTACACAAGTCATCTATGTAGCCAAAAACTACTGGTACCTCTAAAGCTATTGAAATTAAAAAAAAAAAAAAAAAAAAAACTTTTAAATCAACACAATTTAAGGATGTTTTCAGTTGCCTTGAGAAGGGATAGCAATATTTTCAAAATCACATCTTTATTAAATGAATAACTTGACACTTCTTATACTGTGTATTATTGTCCTCTAAAGGATTACACAAAGTTTGGGGTCTATATTGAAATAATTATACAAAAGACCTAGAAGTGGTCTAGAGGACAGCAACCAAGATTTTTAAAGAACAGCAAATTGAAACATTGGAAAAATGTGTATGAAGATTCAAAATTAACCAGAGAGTCACTAATTTTTTCTCTAGTTCCCCAAATAATTAAATGAGCGAGAAATTATGTTAGCTTCTAGTGCACAAGATGAGAGTAAGAGTTGACTTTTGATTAAACACATGAATGGCCTCACAAGTAGTGTAATAGACATTTCACCTCATCTCAGGGGAACTATGAGAATATAATGGTTAAAGATAAACATCTGTCTGAGTAATTTAGCTGTTCACTTAATTTGGGATGATATAATCTAGCCATTTGAGTCTACTAACTTCAGGATTCCCTCATGTTTTACACTCTTAAACACACTTCTCCTCCTGACATTTATTTTTGGCCACCAACTTATAGTGATAATTCCAGAAATTAAATTGATTACTGGGAATAGTTTTAAAATACAAATTATTATTCGGGACAAAATGTAAACATAATGAGTGTGATTAAAATCACTTGCAACAAAGGCAACTTGTGTGGCAGTTTCAGTCAGTTACCAAAAAACAAAAAGAAATTGCCATTTCTTTTCAAGCTTTCAAAATCTAGACATTTTCACTTTCAGTAATGATTAAAATGAAAATTATGATCGACTTGAGTTTCAGAAAATCACAGGAAACTTTTAAGATCGTTTTCTAAGATAAAAACTTCTTTATGATGATGTAGGAGTTATTTATTTTCATTGAAAAGCCAAAAATATTTAAATTATTTGAGGAAAAGAAAAATAAAATTTAGGAGAAGAGAAATGGAAGTGCAACATAAAAAAACAGAAACAAGGAAATAAAACATCATAAATTCAAAATGAGGGAAAATAATGTTTTTTCATACACAAGAACAGGTAAATTGGGTCTTTAACAAATAGAAACAGAATGATGTTAATACTGTATTCTATATTCAGTAACAAGTTAATATTTTAAATTTTTCTGTTCAAAATCAAAACTTTATATAACAAACTTATGCAGAGTCATTCGTTTAGGAAAAAGACAACATTTGTTGAGGAGCATCTACTGTTTCCAGTTCCTGTTTTGAATGCTACACAGGATTCGTAGATTAAACTAACATTGTCCTTATGGAAAAGTCTGGCTGTGATTTGATTATAGTGGAGTCATTAGAGAAACCAATGTAAGAAGAAAAAAGGTAGAAAAGAAAGTCAAAGGGTGATAACTTTTTAAGAATTTGCTTCTTTACTAATTACATAAGCCCTTTTGTTTTTCCTATCCCCAACCGCCAAGTAATAATATAAATGTAAATACTATGTTCTTGTTCCCAAAAATGTTCAAGAAAATAGGACATATGTGTAAAACAAATCAACAATTTGGAATGCACAAATAATACAACAAAAGTAGAATCTTGAGACCATACTAAAATTTGATTGATGAGAATTACTGATATAGTTTGGCTGTGTCCTCACCCAAATCTCATCTTGAATTGCAGTTCCCATGATCTCTGTGTCTTAGTAGTGTGTTATAAATTCAGATAATCAACTTAGAGAAAAGGCATAATGGTAACAATTGATTAAGAAAGTAGGGGAAACTAACTTCCATTGAGATCCAGGCATGGAGCTTGACGCTTTTTCTAATCAATCTTACCTTTTATTTTTATATTACTAGAAAGTAATTGTATTCATCAGGATAAAATTTCAAACCCCCCCGCCCCGAAAAAAAAGTTGGAAAATTCCAAATGTTGACCTAATGTGAAGCAATGAGAACCTTCATCCATCGCTGTTGGGAAAACCATTTTGGAAAATAGGCTAATGACCCAAGATCCAATAATTTCTGTCCAAGTATAACTGTCGTAGCCTGGATTTTAAAATAGACCCTTAATGCCAATGGTTCATATGGAAGTTGCAATCCCAGGGCCAAGAATGCTAGGAAAAATGATAGTGA
Source organism: Theropithecus gelada (assembly GCF_003255815.1). NCBI lineage: Eukaryota > Metazoa > Chordata > Mammalia > Primates > Cercopithecidae > Theropithecus > Theropithecus gelada. Next base: position 35,824,105 of record NC_037672.1, read on the forward strand.
GGCAGGGAAAGACTGAAAGCAATGCAAGGCCATGAGTTAATCTACTGACTGCTGCTCCAAGATGCGCTGAGAATGGCCAGCAGGTGGCTTTTTGGCAGCAGTATCTTGGCTATTGGATGACTCTGAAAAGACTATACAGAAGAAAACATGTATTGATACAGTATACTGGTGGATTGCAGGGACAGGGAATTTATCTTTCCATTCCTCTCTGTTTCCTTTTTTCCATTGGTTAGTTTGCTGCCTAAGAGACTTAGACCATACTAGGTTGCATCAATAACCCTCTGGCAGTTGCTTGGGAAGCTGGATACCTTGCTCTGTGACAGTCACTTCCTCTAAGAACATAAGTGGCAGGAAGAGCCCGAGAATTTAGATGTATGTCCAGTCCACTTTAGGTGACCACATGTTGGTCTTGGTAGCAGCTGGGGTTTATAAAATGCCAAAGATACAGCTGATTTTTTTTTTCTAACTGTGAGGAGTTGTATTAAAAATGTCCAAAACAAAACCTTAGAGAATTTCTGGCGTATGTATAGTAGCAGAAAATAGTTCAAACCCAGAAAGAACAGTGATATAATCTGAATGTCCATTTAAGGAGAAAGACAAAAATTGTGGTATAGTGATATAATGAAATTATAAGTCATTGTCAAAATGAGTGAATTAGCACCACAAATATCAACAGGGATAAATCACAAAATAATATCGAATGAAAGAAAGAACCAAGTCAAAGATGAATGTATGCAGTGAGATTCTAATATATAGTTTAAAAACAGAAAAAAATAAAATAGTACATTAAATAGAGATACCTACATATATGGCAAACTCCAAATAAGGGCAAAAAAAATTAGGCTAGTGGTTGCCCCTAGGGTACAGGCACATGTGATCATGTACCTGTACATGGGGTATATGGGGTCAGACTTTGAAGGTCCCAGTAATAACTGATGATTTAACCAGAGAATATGTGGGTATTCATTTGTTTATATATGCATTATATAACATCGACTTCTTAAAAAATATTTATCCATTGAACTCAGCTCTGTTCCTTTCTGCCAAAAGCAGAGCTACAAAGTGCAAAGAGCCTCTGTCTTTTAATCATCGTGTAAAGAAATGTTGTCCACCAAACAGGAACACCAACTAAACCATTACATGTGTAAGAAGTAAACTTCAATTTTATAGTTATGGAGGCTGCTTGTTCAGAAACTAGCAATATCAAGAAATAAACTTCAGTTTTATAGCTATGGAGGCTACTTGTTGAGAAACTAGCAATACCCAGATATGTGTGTGACTATATATGTAAAATGTATGTTGCAACAGAAAATAAGAAATGTACATGTAACTTCTGAAGCACAATTATAAAAACCACCATGATCCCCTTATTTAACTTAGGAAGTAGAACATTCACAACATTTTTGAAACTCTCCGTGTGCACTTGTATACCACACAGGTTGGGAAAAAAGATACATTGAAGAACTCTTCTCAGAAATATAGACTCTAACTTCAGGGCCTTTGTGCTTTCTGTTCCTTCTACTTGAATTCATCTTCTTCCAGACACCTGTGCAGATACCTGTACCTGCTTCACCTATTTGAAGTCCTGCTACTTTGTATCTTTTAATGTAGCCTTCTCTGGTCATGATATTTAAAGTTTCACACATAACTCTCCCAACAAATCTCTATTACTATTTCCTTTTAAAATTTTTTATCCATAGTATTTATTACTTCTAACTATCTGGGTTATTTACTCATTTTATTTATTTATTTTTGATCTTTCCCTACTAGAATATTAATTAGATCCATTAATTCAGGGAGTTTCCTCTGTTTTATATCTATAATATATAAAGCAGTATTTGGAGTTACTCAATACGTATTTATTGAATGAATGAATTCATGAATGAATGAATGAATTCATGAAGACTGTGCTGTCAACACAGCCCAGTAAACTGTGGTATTTGCTAGGTCACAATTCATCGTCAGCCTTTGAAAAACTGATCACTCTTTCATCGGCATAGCCAACATTTTGATGCTTTGTGAACTTCAAACTTATGTGTGTCTAAATATATTTGTAACCAAAGAAAATTCTGCTCATATTCAGACTCTTTCAGTCTAGTGCTCTTTCAAGTATAGTGCTCTCTTCTGTATACTTATCTTTAGCTGAAGTTCAACAAAAACACACACACTTAGATCATCAATTCCTGTATATCAAAATCTCCATTTGAGGATTTATTCTCTAGGAGCAAGATTCCCTTTATCAAATACGTAGCCACACTTGGATCATGAATCACCCCTTATAACATAAAGCCCATACATCCTACCTCGTCTTACAATCTTTACGCCTCAACCTACTCAGAAAAGAAAGACTTCCCACCTCGTGTCCCCCAATGAATCTATCAGTTAAAATCATTTGTCTCAATAAAGCCACAATTCATTTAAAGAAAAATTGGGGAGAGGGGAATGGCCATACTCAGAGAATGGCTCAATGTTTTTCCTTGACTATGTTAAAAAAAAAAGAAAAAAACCTATCATGTACAGTGCTCCTAAGCCACAAGAGTCATTTCAAAGGCAGATCTGTGTATTCCTTTTAGCAACGAATTCCAAGACTAAAAAAGACTCCCAAAGCAAAAAAAAAAAAAAAAAAAAGGCTTGAACTAACGTGATTCCAAACAGGAGGTGAAAACCACCTTTCTCCCTGAAGCCTATATGTGGATTTGGCAGTCTCTTTACCTGTGAGAGTTTATTCCAGCTGGAGAAGGGCTGTTCCTGGCTCCCTTCTGCCAGGACTTTAGAAATTCATGGTCAGTAAAACCATTTTGAAAAATAATTATATTTATATTGTTTTTAAGAAAAAAACCAGTTGAATGGCCTGTCATTGTCATAAACCCTGAGTATTCTTATATAAAGGGTTTATATTTTCCACATAATGAAGGAGTTAAAGTTGCCTATCTTTGTGAAAAATGCAGCTGGTTTGTTAAATGTGCGTTTTGTCTAAGATAATTCTTTAAAGTTTGTTAATATTTTATAGAAAATAGCATTAAACTTATAAAATTTAAATGTCTCAAGTGGACTTTGTAAATACTGTCTAGCACACTTTCATGATGACAAGATACAGAACAAGTATAATTTTGATATGAAGACATCTTTAATACAACCTGAATAAATAAAACCCTGAGTAAGACGGCTCTGAGAGATTTCAACATTTATTTTTATCAACTCTCTGCGAATGCTTTTTTATCTCAGAGCCCTGTCTCCCCACTGTAAGCTGAGTCAACAGCTATTGATCTGCCCCATTTTTTTGTGAGCACCCACTAATTCAAGGTTGCAAACTCTGACATCAGCAGAATTCTTACTAGCTCGAATTAAACCAAAGAAAATGGGGCTTACAGTTTTCTGCTTCAGTAAAAAAAAAAAAAAAAAAAATACAGTACACATTTTAATTTTAATGAGTGTTATGAAAGAAAAATACAGATTTAATAAGTATAATAATTATGGAAACCTAAGGAAGATCACAGATTTCAGCTGAGATCTGGAAAATGGGCAGAAATTGATTAGACGGGCAGTAGATGAATGCACATTCCTAGTGGTGAGAATATCATATGCAAAGGCCCTATGGCAGAGAAGAATTTGATGTAATCAAGAAATTGGATTCTAAACCTCTTGTGTCCAAAGTTAATAAATGAGTATATATTAGTTTGGATTTAAAAGAAACCCTCTAATAAATAGCAGAATATCTCAATAGCTTAACATAATGAAAATGTATTGCTTGCTGCTGTCCAAATCTGGTCAAATGTCTCTCCTCCAAGTGGTGGCTTAGGCATAAAGACTCTTTTTATTGTGTGGCTTTGCCATTTTAGAATCCTTCTCTTCCAAGAGAGAGAAAGAGGGAGGTCATTTTGGAAATGTTAGTATTGCAAGTGGGATATGTCCCTTCTACTTGTATTCCATTAATGCAAATTGTTCATCTGCCCCCAACTTAGCTGCAAGGGTGAATGATAAGTATATTTTTTCTTCCTTTTACATTCGGGAAAGCTAAATATTGACATGATCTTTGCCACAAAGAGAAAAGAGAGATAAAAGCTGAAGCCAGAAGGCTAAGCAGGTGCCACAAGATACAGAGTCTTAAGGTACACTAAGGCATTGAATTTTATCTGAAAAGAAATTTGGAAGCCAATGAATGACTTTAAGGAGGAGAGCGTTATAAAATCATTTGCACTTTCGAAAGATCACTCTAATTATAATGTGGCTGAAGAGAACTGGATGTACTGCTCAGAAGCTCAAAAAGAGAGGAAGACTAGGAAACAAAATTTAGGATTTGTTGTGCTATAGGAAGTAATTAAGGTAAATGGGTGAGTTTGCAATAGAGGGAAAAAAATTCAAATATTTTCCAAAATAAAAGCTGGTTAAAATTACTATTATTTTTCATTTAATTCCTGTTTCAGTATAGCTCAAAGTCTAGTGAAATGGTGTCGGTTTTCAGATTAATAGCTATCATCATACTGTACATTCAGAAAAGGGAGAGAAAGCAGGGTATGTGGATATGACATTTTATTTTCCTTTCGCCATCTGGAGAGTGCTGATACAGTACATGTAGCTGTATTGTACCTACTTCTTGGACTAATTTTGGAAAGAACACAAATAGCCTACATTTTTATTTCTAGAACTTTTTAAAAAATGTGTGAAAACATTTAAGTGTATGGATGAGTCAAAGGATAACTTTCTGTGAGTCACTGAGCAGTAAAGAATAGAAATGCCAGTTTCAATCTCTAATAACTGACAGTTTTAATAAACATTTATAAAACAAGAATATCTGTACCATAACATGAAGTAGGATGAAAATGCAATGCAGTGTTCTCCCTTCATTAAAAGCTCCTGAATATGAGAACTTAATGACTAATTAATAAAAGGTCATCTCTAAGGCACTGCAGGTGGAAAGATGAAGGTGCAAGGGCCATGTTAGTCTAGGTCAGTTATGTTTCCCAGAGAAAACATGTGCTTACCAGCAGAATCTGGTTTCAATACCGTTAGGGCTTGTTTTTGTATCCCAATCAATGGTCATATGTTAATAAAGTGAGGAGAAGGTATAAGCAAATATGAAGTGGTCTTTGCGTGTTTTAGTTACCAGTACAGAGCAGAGCAAGGGAATGGCTCAGGAGATGAAGAGTAGGGGGATTTTAGAAGCTCTGGTTAACAGGAGCTTCAAAGTCAGTTGCATATAGATACGCATTTTCTTACCCAAAGTTAACTGTATCTGATGTAATTACTCCACTACCAGTATAAAGTAGTTGACATACACATTTGGAACTGGAATCATAGAAGCTCTATCCCCAAAGTAATTTGTTTTGAAGCAACAGGAGTGTTGCAACTGAAACATCTCCTAAGTATCATTAACCCAGTTACCATAGTATCTCATAAACACATGCATTTATATAGTTCGTATAGACTTCAAACCTTTTTTTTTTTTTTAACATCACAAGGATTCTTTGAAAATCTGATAACAGCTATAGACCTGTGTTCCAGAAAATAAAATGCCGCACACATAGTGACACCATTGTTTTCTTTTACCCCTGAACTCAACTAAGTACCAGAAATGTATGCCTGAGAGGGGGGATTTACTTTTCCAAACCTAGGACTTGTAATTCATTCTTTCAACTCTCGGTGCACTGCCACACCTATCATTAAACATCCTTATTTTAATTCTATTTTTATGAGCATACGTTTATTTTGCAGATTTTTACTAGCAGGAGGGCTTTGCTGACTCTGCAATGTGCTCCAAAAAAAATTCACATAGAACTTGTCATCTGCTTTTAAACTCTCTCTTCAAAAGTGTAACCAGAAAATTCCTGAGACCCTCTCAAATGGAGATGTACATTTCCCAACGTTCTCTCTTCCCTGCTTTTCAAAATTACACAGTTCCATTTCCATAATGTGACACCCAGTACTAGGACATTACTTGAGCTGGGTTTTCACCATACTTATTAACAAATTATAGAGTCGGCTCTTTTGATTTATAAACTTTCTCTCCATAATGCATCCCTGTCTGACATGGTTCCAGCTACTCCAACTAGACCAAAGATGGACAGAGAGGAGAAACTAGTAGGCAGCTGATGCTGCTTTAATACATTTTCTCAATCCAAAAAGGGACAATTTTCTCAAAACCAGTGAGGTTCAGGATGAGCTCAAGTGACAAAGGGAGTTATTAGAGATTCTCTTCTAACTTATATTACAATCCTTCTAATCATCTCTACTTGTTCTCCTATGCATTATTTTTAAACTTACTCTATCCAGAAAAGTATTGACAATGAACAAATTCCATGGTTTTTTTTGTCTAATCCCTTAGCATATGATTTAGAGAACTGTAAGAAAAGAACTAATAGTATTTTATGCCATGCATATAATGTACAAGCCCAAATCCAATGGTTTATAGTTACAACCTCAGGGTGAATCGAAAAGCCATCATCATTGGAACGTAAAGATTTTTAACTGTAGAGAGATCATTGAGTCCTTTTTCTTTCCTGAACATTAAGAATATTTCCCCCTTGAGTGGAAGAAAAGCAGCATGAGTACAGAATAAACTGACAATAAAAGAAATTAAGAGTAAGATATTTCAGAAAGAAAAATAAGTCAAAAGAAAAAAGAAAAAAAAAAGTTGCCTGTTAGAAGACGGTTCTTGGAAAACTCCAAGAACACAAAGGAGGGGAATTACATTGTTTTCAGTAGCTTCCAGACTGATGACTTCAGTTTTATCTTTTGGATTATTTAATACCACACAAGGGAATGACAGGCAATAACCAACAATAAGATGCATGGAGTGGAATGAAACAGGAAAATGTCAAGCAATCACCTCTAGGTACTATCATGGAAGGTTAGACATCTACAGCAGGCATGAATGCTGTTACTTCTAATGGTTACCTATGGGATAAGAAATATGAAAATACGTTCTGCAATAGGAAAGAATCCAGTTTACTTAAAAGAATACAATTTGATTTTAAGATGCTTTAAAGACATCTTTTTTGCAGAATAAATTTGACATCAGTAATGCTCCATCTAAATTTTATGTAGTTTGTGACTGGAGCTACAAGGACATTCAACAGGTAGCAAACTCTATGGTACAAACATTGGAATGTGAGAAGTCCTGGAGTCTCAAAATTACCTTCCACCCTTTTCAAAACCTGGATATTTCACAGTGAACCATCTCCTAAGTTAAACTCAGTGTCTCTGAATATCTTCTTTGCAAAGCAGATTCTGTTGCTTTAAAAAGAGGAAGTGTATTAACCAATTAGTAACCATTGAATAGCATGGATTCGGGGATAAGCTGTTTATTTTTTAGTAGATACTTATGGTTTCTCCCTTCGCAAGAAATTTGGAAACTTAAGAAATATGGGCAATGCTCAGAGACAACTGACACAGAGTGCTAAAATAACTAGGTGTAATCCAAAAGAGGAAAACCAAATGCTTAGAGTTTGGGGCAGCACACAGTACAGTGCTAGATTATAGAAAAGTATGGGCAAAAAGCACTAAAGACAACAAATATCCAAATTCAATATTGCCAAGGCCTGTGTGTTTGCCAGAGCATTTTATGATAATGCTGGTTTTAATTATTTCCAACTCCATTTTCTCTCTCAGAGGGGCTCTAACTTAATTTTAAATTTTCAGGTCACCTCATCATAAGACGTCCCTTTGAGATTGATGAATGGCCTAGATAGTAGAGGAGAAAGGCTTGTGAAGGGAACACTTTTGCGTGTCGACACGAATGGAAATGTCTTAGCAAGATTGTTGAGGACATTGAATGCCAAGCTAAGACGTTAGAAAGTTATTCTTTGAGACCAGAGTTCAGAGGAATTTTTTTCCCACTATGTCTGCTCTGTGAATGCAGGAACTTCCCTTCTGCTCATGAGTTCACTCTCACCTAAGGGAGTATGTATGCTTTATCATGCCACACATCTCATCTTTTCTTTCCCTGCATGGGTCATGTCATTTCTATTGCTGGTTTTTCATCCTATAACCAAACCTTTAATGTTTTGGTTCCTCAGGAATCCATCATGGGCTTTCTTTTCTTTTTCCTCTACTCTCTCAATTGACTATCTCCACAGACCCATAGCTTTAAATACCTATTTATGCTGCTGTCTACCACACTTACATCCCGAGCCCAATCTTCTTGGGCTGCCCAGCAGGTGCACACAACTAACTATTTGACTTCCATACTTAGATGCTTCACAGACATCTTAAAATGGAACTCTTGACTTCCACTTATAATTTCTATTTCAGCAAATTGCTCATGCCAGAAACCCATGAGGGATATTTAATTCCTCTTTTTGTCTCTCTTGCCCTTGATAAATAATCCACCAATATGTCCCATCAGATATACCTCCAGAACCTACCTGGAATCCACCAAGTACCTCCTCTTTCATTTTATTGACTTCAATCTGGTCACCATCCTCTTTCGTCTGGCCTTACTGCACCAGCCTTCTAACTTGTCTCCTTGCTTGCATTCTTGCCCCTCTAATCATCTCTCCATACATTGGCCAAAGGGATCTTAAGACATATGTGATTCATGTCAATGTCTGACCTTGGAAGAGCTGTCTATTGAATCACACTCCATGCTAAGGCTGACAAGGTTTTGTTTAGCCTAGTCTCTACCTATCATCCCATTTCTCTCACACCACCCTTCTTCTTGGGCCTCATTCTTCATACTCCTTGCTCTTCTTTGGAGACATCTTGCTTTTCCCTACTTTTGAGAAGTTTGCACATGCTTGTCTTTCTGCTGAGATGCTCTGCTCTTCATATGCACATGGCCATCTCATTTTGTCTCCTTTAGGTTTTGGCTTAAATTTCACCTTTCAGGGAAGACTTCCTTGGATTCTGTCTCAGTCTATTATTTCTATAAAATATCACAATTAATAATCATTTCATATATTTCTCTCTCTACTAATTCACTGCTTTTTCAAATATAAGCACCATTTCCGCGCTTTTTACCTTACGACTCCGGAGCTGTAACGTCATAGGCACTAAGTAAATATTTGATTAATGAATATAATAGTGAATCAATTAATATTCCACAAGGGAAAATAAAGAAAAAAAAACTTGTAGAAAAAAATGAATGGAAGAGCTTTGTGTTTGGTTTGCAGAAAACTTGATATCTGAAGTTTGTGTTGTAAAGAACTTATTGACAGGGATAATTTAAGAGAAAAAAGGATGTGGAGAGATGTGTTTTTCCATAAGTTATAAAACATCCCCCTGTGGGGCTACTTCTGGGACCTATAAGCTAGTTACTGATGTGCAACAAACTGGCTCTACTGTTGACAAGGCAGTATCCACTAAACTGACTTAAAGTTGATATCTGGACTTTATGTGATAGGCATCCTTACCATTTAAATGCTCAATCCCACTCTTGTAAGTCTAACATCCAATAGAAATTCATGGGGGAAGTTCACACCTTGGTATCTGCCTACGTAGCTATCTATTTATGTAGCAAAAGCTGTCAACATGACAAGAGAGATTTTTTTCTTTATTCAGGAAGAACACTAACAATATTAACAAAACACCAGAGCAAATCGAATCCATGTTTTCTACCCATCTCAAGGTATACAAAGATAAAGACCCTTTTACATTGTTCCAAGTACTACATGTTTGTTCCCTGGTTTATAACTTTCTGCTTCGTAGTTCCTTGTACCCTTCTGTTCTCCTTCTCTTCCACCAACTCCTGTGATTTCACACATTGAAGATGCAGCAATAAGAAAGAAGATTTAGGCAGCCAAAATGTAATCCTTTCCAATATAGTTATAGACAAAGAGATAGATACATATGTAAATAGATGTACACATAGACATAATTTTAACCTTTTTGATACTCCCATACATCACGGCCCTTTACTCCTAAGTATTTAAGATGTATAGTACACTTTTGAATGAATGAGTAAATGAATAGTGGTTTCTATTATCCTTTTGAACCTACATATAAAGCATTAAGCATTAGGGTGACTGGATGTCCCAATCAAGACAAAGGCCGTAAGATCAACAAACTGAAACATAATCAAATAATTTAGGCAAGTACAGTGTCATGTGTCATTTTTGGTGACAAACCACCACCAAACTCAGTGGAATATAACAACAAACATTTATTCTCACATTCACAGGTCTATGGATGAGCTGGGTGGTTCTGCGCTTTGTATATTCATTTTGGCCCCAGGTTCAAGAGGCATAAGCCACTCAGGGCCATGTTCTTCACGTTGGGAAGTTCCAAAAGTCCCAGAGGAAGAAGCAGAAACATTTTGTGCCTCCAAAGACTTAGGTCTGTAACTGGCAGTCTGTCACCTGTGCCCACATTTCTTTGGCCAAGTCAGTCTCAATAGCAATAGGGCAGAGAAATACATCTTTCTAAAGAAATTGGAGTGAAGAAAATGAATATTTGCTCAATAATAATCTAGTCTACCACACTTTACTCTCTTGTTCAAAAATGTTCATGAAAAATACCATTTCCAAAAGAAGACACCCCAAATGTCTCATCCAATTATGGCATGAGACTAAGTCCAGAATGCCTGCTGTGATACATATATATCCTGAAATAGATGGACAGATAGATAGATAGATATCCAAACTTAGCCTCTCTTGATTCAGAGACGTAAAAACAAACGAACAAGTTACATACTCCACACTCCTAACATACAATCGTGGAATAACAAAAGAATAACTATGATAACATTTGCATTCAAAAAGCAGAAGACTAAATGGCACATAGCAGTCACTACTCCCAAACAATTTAGAAATACTGCTAGACACATGTAAGTTTCCCCTACTCTAGGGTGGGTGATTTTCCTTCATTAGACTTCAGTTATTCTGCCAGGAATAGCTCCCTGGTTCATTGTTCTCCATAGGTTTGGCTCTGCTCTCTGGGAGGTTCTTCCTTTTTCATTATCTGGAATGCTGGCTTCTGAAAAGGGCATGGAAGAACATACACTTTTTGGTAGGAACAAGAGTTCCTTTTGCATCCCAAATACAGCTCTGTTTCTTTTTCTTCTTCTTCTCCTCCTTTTTTTTTTCTTTTGAGACAAGGTCTCACTCTGTCACCCAGGTTGGAGTGCAGTGGTGCGATCATGGCTTACCGCAGCCTTGACCTCCCAGGCTCAAGTGATCCTCTCACCTCAGCTTCCCGAGTAGCTTGGGCCACTCCTGGCTTTTTTTTTTTTTTTTTTTTAAATTTTTTGTAGAGATGGGGTCTTGCCATGTTGCCCAGACTGGTCTTGAACTCCTGGGCACAAGCAGTTGCTCTGCCTCAGCTCCCAAAGTGCTGGGAATACAAGCATGAGCCACTATACCCAACTGCTCTGTTTCTTTTAGTCTAGTCTGGCAATGATTTTGCCAACACAGCTCTCTCAAACACTTGTGTCTCAGACATAGCTCTCTAAGTATTTGATTCTAGTAAATTCTATGTGCCAAAATCTACACTCACAGTTTAACATGAGGCTATGCCATAATGGCTACACTTTTGATTTGTTGAGAAATAGTTTTGCTTATAGCACTGAAATTTCTGAATTATTTATATTTCCTCTAAATTCTGCTTGCAAACAATCTGTTTTTCTCCTTGAGCTTATTTTTTTCTTTTTTTTTTTTTATTCTTTTTTTTTTTTTAATTTATTTATTATTATTATTATACTTTAAGTTGTAGGGTACATGTGCATAATGTGCAGGTTTGTTACATATGTATACTTGTGCCATGTTGGTCTACTGCACCCATCAACTCGTCATTTACATCAGGTATAACTCCCAATGCAATCCCTCCCCCCTCCCCCCTCCCCATGATAGGCCCCGGTGTGTGATGTTCCCCTTCCTGAGTCCAAGTGATCTCATTGTTCAGTTCCCACCTATGAGTGAGAACATGCGGTGTTTGGTTTTCTGTTCTTGTGATAGTTTGCTAAGAATGATGGNTTCAAGAGCTTCTCCTGCCTCAACCTCCCAAGTAGTTGGGATTACAGGCACCCACCATCATGCCCGGCTAATTTTTGTATTTTTAGTAGAGATGAGGTTTCACCATGCTGGCCAGGCTGGTCTTGAACTTCTGACAGGTGACCTACCTGTCTTGACGTCCCAAAGAGCTGGGATTACAGGCGTGAGCCACCGTGCTCAGCCAAGAAACATTTTCTTTTTCTTTCTTTCTTACTATTTCTGTCATGAAACTCAATTGCCTTTCATGTATCTTAAGAACTCCTGAGTATTATTGTTTTCCAAAAATTTAGAAACCCACTCTCCTGCTTTTGAGTATATAGTTATATACGGCTTTAAATTTGTTAATTATAAAAATTTCTAAGATAGGTAGATACCAGTTTGTTTAAACAATATGCCTTCTGTGCACAAAGCATTTGGCACTAAATTTTTTTTTTTTTTTTAATTTATTTATTATTATTATACTGTAAGTTGTAGGGTACATGTGCATAACGTGCAGGTTTGTTACATATGTATACTTGTGCCTTGTTGGTGTGCTGCACCCATCAACTCGTCATTTACATCAGGTATAACTCCCAATGCAATCCCTCCCCCCGCCCCCCTCCCCATGATAGGCCCCGGTGTGTGATGTTCCCCTTCCCGAGTCCAAGTGATCTCATTGTTCAGTTCCCACCTATGAGTGAGAACATGCGGTGTTTGGTTTTCTGTTCTTGTGATAGTTTGCTAAGAATGATGGATTCCAGCTGCATCCATGTCCCTACAAAGGACACAAACTCATCCTTTTTTATGGCTGCATAGTATTCCATGGTGTATATATGCCACATTTTCTTAATCCAATCTGTCACTGATGGACATTTGGGTTGATTCCAAGTCTTTGCTATTGTGAATAGTGCTGCAATAAACATACGTGTGCATGTGTCTTTATAGCAGCATAATTTATAATCCTTTGGGTATATCCCCAGTAATGGGATGGCTGGGTCATATGGTACATCTAGTTCTAGATCCTTGAGGAATCGCCATACTGTTTTCCATAATGGTTGAACTAGTTTACAATCCCACCAACAGTGTAAAAGTGTTCCTATTTCTCCACATCCTCTCCAGCACCTGTTGTTTCCTGACTTTTGAATGATCCCATGATTTGAAACCAGCTCATACTTTCAATGTTGACTCAATAGCAGCACCTAGACCAAAGTTACAAAATTATTCATTATATATGTATTCTGTCTTCCAAGTTAGAACCGGCTCAATTTTACGAAACATTTTGTCACTCACTAAAACAGCTCACCATTTTTCCATGTCCAATTAAATTCCCCTTCAGCTCACCACTTGTTCCCAAAGCCAGTGTTCTATATTTCATCTTAGTAATTTGAGCAATCTAATAGTTTAGCGTGATTTTGTACCAGGCTGTCTGATGTATTATTCAACATTATAAAACAAATTATGACAAACATATTGTCTTAAAACAACACACATTTATTATCTATTTCTATGAGTCAGTGATATGGATATGGCTTAACTGGATTCTCTACTATAAGGCCTCTCATGAAGTTGCAATTAAGGACTGGAGTCCCATCTGGAAGTTCAACTAGGAAAAGGGTCTCTGGCACAGTTACATGGTTGTTGACAATATTTATTTCCTTGCAGCTGTAGGATTCATAAAAGGTTGCTTCTTCAAAGTCAACAAAGGAAGAGACTTCAGCAAGACAGGCACTGCAACCTTATCTAATCATGTAAATTTAATCACATACATTTCATCACTTTGGCCCTATTGGTTAGAAGCAAGTCACAAGCCCTACCCACACTTGATGGCAGGGGATCATACAAGGATGTGAACACCAAGAGGTGAGGATCATGGTGGGCACCATATCTGCAATGCACTTGGCATCACCAATTCTCGCTTCTAAAGGTGGCTATTATATTCCCAGAATCTCCTAACCTGAATTTGTGACTCTGGGTTGGAGTTTGTCAATGAGAGGAATTTTTACATAATTTGGAAGGTGGAGGTCAAATGAAAGCTACTATCTTAGAATGTTCTGGAACCCAGATATAGAGAGTTCACAGACTTCTTCAGAAGCTCTTATGTTATGTAGTCAGGACAGCATCTCGGAGTTTTTCATGAGTTCTGTCTGCTACACGTACTTCAGTGCTTCTGGCTGAAATCATTAGTGACTTTTTTTTTTTTTTTTAATTCTCTGGCTATGTTCTTCCAATCCTTTATTACTCCACTTCCTCCCTAATTAATATAAACCATAATGTCTATAATAAATGTGTATTTCCTTAATAGTTGTAAAGGCTCTATTTTCCTGACCAAACCGAGACTGATACACATGTACTATAGATACATAATTCCCAAACCTATTTACATAACTAAATAATGTTGGGAGAGCTTTGAGAGGTCTATACATGCTAAATAAGAATCTTTGGATAATAGGCCCTAAATTTTGGATTGTCATGAAACTTACCCAGTAGATTTTGCTATAAAACCAATTGAGGGAGTCCCTGAAGCAGCAATAACCTATAAATCAGGAGACCTGGACTAAAGTCCCATTTCTTACACCAGGTAATCTGACACTTAATAAGTCACCTAATATCTCCATGTCTCTGCATGTGACATATAGCACACTTCGGTATGTGAAAAAATATTAGATTGTTTCTAAGTTTACTTTGATCTGAAGTGTGATTCTGAGATTCTATTTCAAACAAAACATCCTTGTCTAGATTCTAATCTAAGCTCCATAATTTTCTAGATCAGTAACTTCCAGAAAGTGATTTCAGTCTCTGGGACTCAGTTTCCTCATCTGTGAAATGGGGATAATAATAATGCCTACTTCTGTGAGTGGTGATGACCCATAAATTTCATCAAATTATGTAATGTCTGCAAAGCATTCAAAACAGTGCCTGAGATATAGTAAGCACTATATAAATGTTTGTTATGATAAAACTTAATTTGGAGAATAACAGATATTTATCAATACTAATATTCTAAAGTAACAGTACAAAAATTCTAGAAAATGAGAACAAAAAAATAAATATAAAAAATGTCCTTATGAAGCTCACAAGCTGATGCAGAGGATGGAGATATAAGCAAAGAATCTTAAGAGTGTATGATAAGTGGTCAGTGCACAGGGTTCTGTAGAAGCCCTGGAAAAGACTAAATCTGCCTGGAGGGAACAGGGAAGGAGATGGAAGGAGATCTCTGAGGAGATGACATTTGAGTGGTTAGACAGGCATTGCCTGGGGGAGAAAGTGGTACTCCAGGACAGGAATTATATATTCACACAGAGAGGAAGAACAACTGTCAAAAATCTTCTTTTTTTTTTTTTTTTCTAAGAGAATTGTACACCCTCAGCAAAGACCCATTAAAAATGAAATACAAGGCTGTTGAAAGTTAGAAATATAATCAACAGCAGTTACCAGAAAACTTCTATTTAGTGGCTTAATTTTTCTCATACCAAAATAAGTACAGGATAGACAGCCCAGTTCTGGTAAGATGGCCCAATGGCATCTACCATCGAGAACCCAGGCAAGGCCTCTGCCTAGGGCCATACATACTGTTGCAGTGCACAATGCTAAGGGCTGCCTGTGGCATCAATAGCGAAATAAATCCCGTCTGTCTTCCCTAGTCTTAGGCTCTTTCTATCTTTTGATCACCATTGTTCACATGTAGGAAATAATTTTCTTGTTGCAAAATGGTTGCTCCCTCTCCAGGCCTCATCTCTACTCTCAGACAGCAAGAGAGAAGAAAGACAAATGGAAGAAAAAAATGACATCTCCTAATGAAGCTTTAACTTTTATTCAGAAGGGATGCCCTCTACTGAGACTTTCAAACATCTCATTGCTCAGAACTCTAGTCCAATTTAGCTACAAGTGGGATAGGAAGATTTAGCACACAGTCTTTCCAGAAGATAAAAGCAAGAGAGAGAATGGATTGGATTGGAGACTGGTATCTATTGCCATAATGTCATGCTTTTCTTATTGGGAATCGTGCCACATCTTGATCTTTGTCATTTTCATTCAACACACCGTGGTGAGCAGCAGTGACTTGCACCCTACTTCTTGCATTTCTTCCCACACTTTCTATGCACCAGTCAAGCTTGACTTATTTCAGTTTCTTGGACATGTCTTGCTCTCCTTTGCCTCAAGATCTTTGCCTTACTCTTCCTTCTGCCTGAATTTCTATTTTTTCCCCTCTCTCCTTTGCTGAGCTAATTCCTGCCAGTTTATCAAATTTCAACTTAAATCCCTTCTTCAGGAGATTCTCACAAATGCCCAGGCTAGGTTAGTTCATCATGTTGTACCCAATAGTACTTTATATTAAGCACAGTTTAATTTCTATTCCATATCTGCCTTCTGCTTTACATTGTAAAGTGCATCTAGGAAGGATTTTGTATTTGATTACCTACCAGAGTGACTGGCTAATGATACAGTATTGTTGATGTGTTTGTTTAATCAAAAGAATGGGGAATTGTAAGAATTTCTATGTGTTTCAGTTTTCTCTACAAGCAATGATTTACTGCTCCCATGCAACACTCCAAATACTTCAAAAATAATTTCATTTCTTGATTTTATATCAACATAGATGCTTAAAAAACACAGTAATAAATAGTAGGAAATACCAATTAAAGCGTGTGCATATGAAACCACTCTAGGCCTACACATGTGCTAACTTTGGTAAGGGACATGAAACTCATCACCTCTTTTATGCTTAAATCTTTTCCCTGAGGCCACCACAATTATTTAAGAAGAAATTTTAATAATATCTCTTGTCCTTGTAAAAATATGAGTAATAAAAATTGACTTTCAGGATTTCTTGCTTCTTTTTCCAAATTCAATATTTTACCCTAAATACATTTCTTACATACCTTATGCTAGCCTCTAAAACAATTTATAAATTTATTTCTCACTCATCAAATATGCATTGTCTCTCTGCTTTATTTTAGACATTTCTTTTCTATATGCCAGATAATATTTTTCATTTTAATAAAAATCATCTCAAGGTGAAAATGCACATATTAACCCTAGCATTGCCATATGTTGGTTATCTAAAAATGAATTCCTCATTTCATGAGGAAGAAATTAAACCACTGTGTCCTCCAAGAACAAACATCAATGTGTTGTGCATTTTATTATACAAAATTTCTGTGGCATCTCATTAATAGCATGTTCAATATGTAATACCAAAATGAGGATAACATTTAAAACCTGTCTTCTCATTCTAAAACAAAGAAAATGAGTGGTTTATGCTGTCAATTAGTATCTATTATTGGCACTTATATTCTGTTTTTTACTAATTTGCTGGCTTTTATTTTATGATGGCTTCCTCTGTCCTTAATATAACCATGATGGTTAGTCTATTCCATGGATTTTTTTTTTTTCCCCGTGAGGAAATCTGCTCTGTGACTTCATTCTACTTTTCTAAGTTTACAAAATATCCTTTATATATTCATTGCCACAGATGTTGGTTTTGTTGTAATGCAATTAAACATGAAACAATTAAATGATGCATAAAGCACATCAATGTCAGATCAGGCTCTCAAACTCATTTGCAGATAGCACAATGATTTCCCCAAGAGAGTATATTTTTGAAAAAGCAAAATATTCAATGTACTTTCCACTTATTTTCTATCTCTTTATAGAAACAAACAAGATAGTACTTTATTTGCTTCAGTAGTCATGTTTTCAGAAACTAAAGGAAAAGGATCTCATCAGCGCCAGGTTATGGTCAAACTCATTTTCTAAATTTAGAAGAATCTTGAAGTTGATGATAATCAAGCTGTGAAAACTGGTCAAGTGGTAAAGAAAAGCATACAATTAGGCTTGTTTCTGGTTGGCCTGGACAGTAGGGAATGGAGAGACATAATCTCTGGTCTTGAACATCTAAGGCTGTACTACACAGGTAAACAATATTTTTGTGTTCTATTCAAGGTTATATCAAGCAAACAGAAAAAGTTTTTTTTAAAAAAAGAATAATTAAGATTAAGCAATAGCATGACATGTAGGAGTTTAAAACATGCAACTTCTAGTTAGTTGAAAATTTCTCCTTTGGTATACACATTTAGTTTCAGTTAAAATGAGAGCCTAACGAATCCAACTTGATTTGCATATTAAACTCCTCTACAGTGAAATTTTGGTTTCCCAAGCACTTCTTCAGCCCCAGTACTTCTTTTGATAATTAGAATATTCTCCCAAAAGCCAATGTACCCTATGACACTATACACACTGTTGCTAAAGTATCTTTTATTGATCCTTTAAACAACATATCTTATTTTTTGATTAGTGGTTTGATAGATTATTTTTACAGTACAGTTTCAGTTTACATTATTTTCTGTCAAACTTCTAAATCCTATAACAATTAGATGAATTTTAAACTGAATACTTATAAGTATGTATAACATCTGAAATTACAAATTCAGGGGTTCCTTTGCTTAAAAAGTCTACCTTTATTTGCAAGTCAACATTTTATCTTAGGTTTCAATTCCAATTTAAAAAAAAAAAAAACGCAATCAAGTCATAAATGTTCTCAGCCTCCTCAAGGGTATCTCTCCCTCCCTTTTTGTCCCAGAGTTGTATCTAAATTGCTTATGATATGCACAGTGTCAGGGTATCAGTTTACTCCCTGACCACTGTTCGTACCTGTGCACATTTGCTGAGATGTCTACTTTACCCTCTGATCTCCTTTTGTTGATCAATCTATATCATTCTGTGTCTTCCTTATGTTTATTGACCTTGATATCTCTTTAGGCTTTGGTTCATTACTTGAAAAACATGTTAGGGTTTATTTGCTTATGTGAATGATCTAATAGAGAGAAAAATAATATTGATTCCGAAGAGGGGAAAAATTTATGGAGCAATGTCTTTAATTTGCAAAAATGGATAGGAAATACTATGTAAGCGAAGGGGTTAGCCTTATGTGTGAAATAGGAAAATTCACCCTTAGTAATAGGAGAGAAGGTAGAGCAGATACAGATATATGCAGGTAAAGAGACAGATGTGTTTGTGAGAACTTGTAGAAGTTCATTTCCAATTCTATCTTCTCAATGAATTAGTAAGAAAGTTCATCAGCTGGCTATGAAAGTAGTGGACCAATTGTGAAGTAATAGAGGAGTTAGGTTGTAGAGCAGATTTTGGAAATTAAAAAAAGGAGAAGAAGAAATAAATAGTCATCCAAGATAATGAGAAAGTAAAGGAACTGTAGACGTCTGAGAACATTCTCTTGTGTTTTTCAGGTGCAGGCAACTTCATGGGGATAGGCATTGAGAGTTGGGTTTTACCAAGATTAGTTTAG
The DNA here is from genome assembly GCF_003255815.1 of Theropithecus gelada. Taxonomy (NCBI): domain Eukaryota; kingdom Metazoa; phylum Chordata; class Mammalia; order Primates; family Cercopithecidae; genus Theropithecus; species Theropithecus gelada. The sequence goes on from NC_037672.1 coordinate 35,843,311, forward strand.
TCAAGCATGTGCTAGGAAGCAAGAGAAAGACAAGGGATTTGAAGGTGTGTGTAACTATAAATATCATTTATATCATATTATGTGCATTACATTATATAGCTTTTACTACAAATTATTTCAGTTATTAGTTTTTGTCTCTCCTTCCCTGCTACAGCTCTTTGAAAGTAGAAACTGAGTTTTATTCATCTTTGTATTCTTACCATCCAGTACAGATTCTGCCAATATGATATTTGTTGATTGATGAATGGATGAAATAATCTCTTTTTTTCATAGTATGTCCCTAGGTTATAAATAACCATTTTCTCATTATTACATCTAAACCTTTATTATCCAACTATCAAAATCACCTTGTAGAAACAAAAGAAGCATACTGTATTCCCAGCCATTATAACCATATTTCAGGAAGCAGGAGAATCCAGGGGAAAAGAACATTTTAAAAGTCCCAAACAACAACTTTTGCTTTCATATCATTGTTGAGAATTGGATCACTTGGCTGCTTTCAACTTCAAGGGATGCTAGGGAATACAGTATTTTGGTTGAACACTGAAGTTTAACTCAAAAACTGTGAAGGGTCTGAAATTTTATGCAAGCTAACAAGTATATCCTGCCATAGTTTGATATGTAAATTCTGACAGGAGTCTCAGGATTTCTGGATCATAGACCTAGACAGTTAATTACTCATGGTTTGTGTCAGTTCCCCTTACCCCAGTTCCTCTTAAGACAGGAGGTTCTGAGAATCAGTAACTTCCTGCATATATAGTGTGTTTGCATCCCAGAAGAGGAACACCAAAATTATCAAACTCAGTTTATACAGGGAATTCTGGCACAACCACCAATCTTCTTCTCTGAAAGGAAAAATACTTTTACTGTAGAATGTAAACAAATATACTTTGGGGAGAGAAGAGATGGATTAAGCCTCTAGGTTTCTCACCCTGCAACGTAAGTGATTGTTTCTGGGGAGATACTCTAAATATCTTCTAAAGAATAAGCTATTGCTAGCTTTTAAAGCACGTTAGTTATTCATTCATACCCTAACCTTACCAGTGATTGCTCAGAAGGCCTAGACCATGCATCAGTGTAAAAATATTCATGGAGAATTATCTCCCAACAGTTACATAATGAGAATTATGTTCACACAAATGAGAATTCTGTTATTAGGATGAAAACTGAAAAGGATATTTTGATAAAGAAACAATGGTTTCTGTCATAAGAAAAATTTGAGTTAAAATTTTAAATTTTGTATTATATCTTACTATTTTCAATATTTTTAAATTTTACTATTTATAATGTATTATTTATTTTCATGATGAAGTACTTTAAGTAAGTTGCTTAAGTTTTGTAGACCTCAGCATCATCATTCATATAAAGTGCAAATATAATTGCATAACCACAAATATTTCTTCCAATGTTAATAATTTCTATTTCGAATATACTATAAGTTAAACATATCTACTTTAGAAATCTATTAAATGCATTTTTAGAAAAGTAGGTGTTAAATGCCAATCAAAAATATATATTTAATTACCTAAAATGTGTACATATTATTGTATGTTTAGGGTTTTTTAATATGTATCCTGATTGTAATTTGAAGCACATATTGATTGTATGAATTGAGATTTTTTATTAAAAACATTGGTTATTCGATCTCCCGACCTCGTGATCCGCCCGTCTCGGCCTCCCAAAGTGCTGGGATTACAGGCTTGAGCCACCGCGCCAGACCATCCTGGCTAACACGGTGAAACCCCGTCTCTACTAAAAAAATACAAAAAACTAGCCGGGCGAGGTGGCGGGCGCCTGTAGTCCCAGCTACTCGGGAGGCTGAGGCAGGAGAATGGCATGAACCCGGGAGGCGGAGCTTGCAGTGAGCTGAGATCCGGCCACTGCACTCCAGCCTGGGCGTCAGAGCGAGACTCCGTCTCAAAAAAAAAAAAAAAAAACAAACATTGGTTATTATATAAAATATTGCTTATGTCACTTTTTCTCTTTCCATTCTTTCATAAACTTCATTTGAATATATAGATATATGACACTTTCAACAAGTCCCATTTATTTCTATAGACATTTTATTCTTTTTTTACTTCATGCTTAAGTCTGTTATTGTCTTCAGACATTTTCTAGGTCGCTAGTCTTCCCTTTAGCGTTTTTGATGAAAACATTCTGAGGTATTAATTTATGATATATTTAAGTCCTAGAATTGCCATTGAACGTTTTCATGAGTTTCTACATGTAACTTTGTATATGCAGAACTGTGAGTGGATTCTTTTTTCTTTCTCCTTCTTTTATTTTGGATTCAGGGGGTACATGTGCAGGTTTGTTACATGGGTAAATTGCATGTCACTGGGGCTTGGTGTGCAAATTATTTCATCACGCAGGTAATAAACATAGTACCCAATAGGTAGTTTTCTGATTCTCACTCTCCTCCCAACCTCTACCCACAAGTAGGGCTCAGAGTCTATTGTTCCCTTCTTTACAGCTTTGTGTACTCAATGTTTATTTAGGTCCTACTTACAAGTGAGAACTTGTAGTATTTGGCTTTCCCATCCTGCATTATTCAACTTAGGATAATGACCTCCAGTTGGCCTTCCTATCCATATTACTGCAAAGGACATGATTTCCTTCTATTTTATGGCTGCATAATATTCCATGGTATGTATGTACCACATTCTCTTTATTCAATTCACTGTTGATGGGCATCTAAGTTGATACCATGTCTTTACTATTGTGAATACTGTTGCAATTTACATACCTGTGCATGTGTCTTTATTGTAAAATGATTTATATTTCTTTGGGTGTATAACCAGTATTGGGATTGCTGGATTGAATGGTACTTCTGTTTTAAGTTATCTGAGAAATCTTCAAACTGCTTCCCGTGGTGGCTGAACTTATTTACATTCCCACTAGCAGTGTATAAGTGATCTCTTTCTCCATACCCTTGCTAGCATCTGTTATTATTTGACTTAATAACAGCTATTCTAACTGCGTTGAGATGGTATCTCATTGTGGTTTTGACTTGCTTTTCTCTAATAATTAGTGATGTTGAGAATTTTTTCATATACTTATTGGCCACTTGTAAGTTTTCTTTTGAGAAGTGTCTGTTCATGTCTTTTGCCCACTTTTTAATGAGGTTATTTGTTTCTTGCCTGTTAAATGGTTTAAGATCCTTACAGATTCTGGATATCAGACCTTTTTTAGATACATAGTTTGTGAATATTTTCTCCCATTCTGTAGGTTGTCTGTTTACTCTGTTGATAGTTTCTTTTGCTGTACAGAATCTCTTTAGATTAATTTGGTATCAATTGTCAGTTTTTGATTTTGTTCCAATTGCTTTCTGTGTCTTCATCATGAAGTCTTTGCCAGGAGGTCCAGAATATTTTCTAGGTGTTCTTCTAGGGTTTTTAGAGTTTTTAGTTTTGCATTTAAGTCTTTAATCCATCTTCAATTAATTTTTTGCATGTGTTGAAATATAGGCATCCAGTTTCAATCTTCTGCATATGGCTAACCAGTTATCAAAGCACCATTTATTGAATAGGGAGTCCTTTCCCCATTGATTGTTATTGTCAACTTTATCAAAAATCAGATGATTTTATGTGTGTGGTTTTATTTCTGGGTTCCCTAACATGTTCCATTGAACTGTGTGTCTGTTTCTGTACCCATATCATGCTGTTTTGATTACTGAAGCCTTGCAGTATAGTTGAAACTGAGGTAATGTGAGGCCTCCAGGTTTGTTATTTCTGCTTAGGAATGCTTTTGTTATTTGGACTATTTTTGGTTCCATATGAATTTTAGAGTAGTTTTTTCTTACTATATGAAAAAATATTAGTAGTTTGATAGGAATAGCATTTAATCTGTAAATTACTTTGGGAGTATGGCCATTTTAACAATATTGATTCTTCCTATTCCATTCATTTCTGTCATTTCTGATTTCTTTCAGCAGCATTTCGTCCTTCTCATTGTAGAGATTGTTCACCTTCCTAGTTAGCTGTACTCCTAGGTATTTTATTCATTTTGTGCCTATTATAAATAGGATTGTGTGCTTGCTTTGGCTCTCATCTTAGACATTATTGGTGTATAGAATGCTACTAATTTTTGCACATAGATTTTGTATCCTGAAACTTTGCCAAAGTTGTTTATCAGATTCAAGAGCCTTTGGGTAGAGACTATGGGCTTTTCTAGGCATAGAAACATATTATCTGTGATGAGAGATTATTTGAATTCCTCTCTTTCTACTTGGATGCCTTTTATTTCTTTCTCTTGCCTGATTGGTTTGGCTAAGACTTATAGAATTATGGTGAGTAAGAGTGATAAGAGTGGGCATTCTTAGCTTGTTCTGTTTCTTAAGGGAAATGCTTCGAACTTTTTCCCATTCATTATGATATTGGCTGTGGGTTTGTCATAGATGGATCTTGTTATTTTGATGTATTTTTCTTTATTGAGGGCTTTTAACAAGAAGGAATGTTGAATTTTATTGAAAGCCTTTTCTGCATCTATTGAGATGTCCATATGGTTTTTGTTTTTAGTTCTGTTTATGTGATGAATCACATTTATTGATTTGTATGTATTGAACCAACCTTGCATCCCAGGAATAAAGCATACTTGATCATGGTGGGTTAGCTTTTGGATGTGCTGCTAGATTTGCTTTGCTAGTATTCTGTGGAGGATTTGGGCATCTATGTTGATAAGTAATAGTGGCCTCAAGTTTTCTTTTTTCTTTGTGTCTCTGCCAGGTTTTAATATCTGAATGGCTGTGGCCACCTCAATTTTCTGGAGTAGTTTTAATAGGATTAGTACTGGTCCTTTTTTATATGTCTGGTAGAATTTGGCTGTGAATCTGTCTGGTCCAGGGCTTTTTCTGTTTGGTGGGTTTCTATTACTTATTCAACTTCAAAATTTGTTATTGGTCTGTTCAGGGTTTCAATTTCTTCCTTGAGAGGTCCAATCTTGAGAGGTTGTGTTTCCAGGAATTTGTCTATTTCTTCTAGGTTTTCTAGTTTGTGTGCATAGAGGTGTTCATAATTTTCTCTGAGGGATTTTTGTATTTCTGTGGGGTCAGTGTTAATGTCACTTTTGTCATTTCTGATTATGTTTATTTGGATCTTCTCTATTTTTCTCATTATTAGTCTATCTGGTAATTTATCCATCTTATTTATTCTTTCAAAATACCAATTTTTTGTTTCATTGATCTTTTGCATGGTTTTTTGCATCTCAAATTCATTTTGTTCAGCTCTGATTTTGGTTATTTCTTTTATTATGCTAGCTTTGGGATTGGTCAGCTATTCTTTTTTCTAGTCTCTCAAAGTGTGATATCGGGTTGTTAATTTGAGATCTTTCTAACTTTTTGATGTGAGTGTTCAGCACTATAAACTTTCCTCTTAATGCTGCTTTAGCTGTGTTCCGGAAATTCTGCTATATTTTATTTTTGCTTTCATTAGTTTCAAATAATTTCTGATTTTAGCCTTGATTTCATTGTTTACCTAAAAGTTATTAAGGATCAGATTGTTTAATTTCCATGTAATCATATGGTTTTGAGTGACCTTTTTCATATTGGTTTCTATTTTTATTGCACTGTGATATGAGAGGGTGGTTGTTGTAGTTTCAGTTTTTAAAAAAAAATTGTTGAGAATTGCTTTATGGTCAAATGTATGCTTGGTTTTAGAGTATGTTCCATGTACAGATGAGAAGAATATACATTCTACTATTGGGTGGAATGTTGTGTAGATGTCTGTTAGGTTCATTTGGTCAAATGTAAAGTTCAGGTCCCAAATATCTTTGTTAATTTCCTGCCTCAAATATCTGTCTAATACTGTAAGGAGGGTGTTGATATCTTTCACCATCATTATGTGGTTATCTAAGTCTCTCCATAGGTTTTTAAGTATTTGTTTTATAAACCTGGATGCTCCAGCGTTGGGTGCATATAAAGTCTTCATGTTGAATTGAACCATTTATCGTTAGGTAATGCCCTTCTTTGTCCTTTTTGATCATCATTGATTTGAATTCTGTTTTGTCTGAATTAAGGATAGCAATCCCTGATCTTTTTTGTTTTCTATTTTCTCGATAGGTCTTTCTCCATCCCTTTATTTTAAGCCCATGGCTGTCATTGCATGTGAAATCAGTCTCGTAAAGACAGCATACAGTTAAGTCTTGCTTCATTACCCAACTTTCTACATTGGGCCTTTTAAGTGGCACATTTAGCCTGTGCATGTTCAAAGTTAATATTGATATGTGTGGATTTGACGATGTCATCATGTTGTCAACTGGTTGTTATGCACAGTTTATTGTGTAGTTGCTTTACGGTGTCAATGGTCTACTTACTTCAGTGTGTTTTTGTAATGGCCAGTAGCAGTCTTTTATTTCCATGTTCAGCATTCCCTTAAGGACTTCTGGTAAGGCAGGTCTTGCGGTAATGAATTCCCTTAGCATTTGCTTATCTGAACATAATTTTAGTTCTTCACTTATAAAGGTTAATTTGGCAGGATATGAAATTCCTGATTGTAAATTTTTATTCTTTAAGGATACCAAATATAGGAGATAAATTACTTCCGGCTTGTAAGGCTTCTGCTGAAAGGTCTACTGTCAGCCTGATGGGGTTCCCTTTGCAGCTGACCTGCGTCTTCTCTTTTACCTTGGAGAATCTGATGACTATGTATCCTGGGGATTGTCATTTTATACAGTCTCTCACAGGGGTTCTCTGAATTTTCTGAATTTGAATGTCAACCTCTCTAGTGAGGTTGTGTAAAATTTTTGTGAACAATGTCCTCAAATATGTTTTCCAAGTTGCTTGCTCTCTATCTCTTTTGGAGACTCCAATGAGTCATAGGTTTGGTCTCTTTACATAAACCTATATTTCTCAGAGGTTTTATTCTTTTATAAATTTTTTTCTTTATTTTTGTCTGACTAAGTTTATTCAAACTCTCTTGGAGCTCTGAGATTCTTTCCTCAGTTTTGTCTATTCTACTGTTAATACTTTCACAGGAATTATGAAATTCTTTTTTTTAAATTTATTTTTTATTATTATTATACTTTAAGTTCTAGGGTACATGTGCATAACGTGCAGGTTTGTTACATATGTATACTTGTGCCATGTTGCTGTGCTGCACCCAGGAATTATGAAATTCTTATAGTATTTCAGCTCTATCAGATTAGTTTGGTTCTTTCCCAAAATCACTGTTTTATCTTTCAGCTCCTTGCTGGATTTCTTAGATTCTTTGGATTGGACTTTCACTTTCTCCAGGATTTCAATGATCTTTATTGGCATCCAAGTTCTAAATTCTCTGTCTGTTATTTCAGCCATTTCAGTCTGGTTAAGAACGATTGCTGGGGAGCTAGTGCAGTGGTTTGCATGTAAGAAGACACTCTGGATTTTAGAGTTGCCAGGGTTCTTGTGCTGATTTTTTCTCTTCTGTGTGGGCTAATGTTACTTTAATCTTTGAAATTTCTGTCCTTTGGATGGGGTGTTTTGCTTTTGTATTCTTTAACGCCCTTGAGGGTTAAGTTGGGCTTAAAAAACTCTCTTTGTTTCTGAATGATTTCAAGGTGCCAAGGCTTAGCTCAGCACTCCTGGGCTTTTTGCTCTAACCTTGAGGGACTGGAAACAGGTCCACAGCTTTGTTATCTGGGCCCTCAAGGTTAAGCACCTGCTTCACTGGAAAGGCCGAGGTTCTCCTGGGCTGCTGGCATCAACACTCCATTGGGTGGTCAAGCAAAGCACTTTGTCAGGATAGAGGCAGCAAGATGTGTGCACATGTGTACATAGGCAAAATGGTGGGGGAGGCTACAGGCTTGTACATGCTGGTAGGGGCCCGTCTGCAAGAGCTCTCTGATGATTAGGTGGGCTCTGCCAGTGAGAAAGCTATGTGATGGCCACTGGAAAGTGCCCTGGTTGGGCATCTGAGTCTATACTGCAAGCTGGTGCTGTCAGGCAAGGACCCTGTGAGAGACCGACAGACACAGGGGCACTCAGATGAGACAGGCAAGATAGCCCTGTTCTGCCCAGGTCTGACAGTGAACAAAGGCCATAGTCAACTAGTGAAGTATGGTATGCCTTAGGGGATGGGCATCCCTGAACAATCTCCACTGCACCTATTCCCATGCTACATCCCCTGGGCTCTGCACAGCCTGAAGTCCTGTCCCAGTCAACTCTCCAAGCATCTCTATCTGCTAGCTCAAATGTCTGTGTTGATTGTGGGGCCTCCTGCAGCTAGTATTCCAGAGGTCTGTAATGAGAGTGGGCCACTCCCTACCCATTTAGCTCTTCCCTTCCTCATGAACCACTTAGAGCCAGGAACAATTCTTGGTTCTCAACAACCCTGTGCAGGGTACTTGGCTTCCTCCCACTTCATCCAAGGATCTGTATCCTCCCTCCATCCACTCTCAATGCCTTCCTCCTGCAGATCTACTCAGAGTGTGCCCATCTTCTTGATGGTGTGGCCTCTCAGTGAGAGATTTCCCTGGCTGTGGCTAGACGGTCATCTTCAAAACGAACGTGAGTCAATTCCTAACATGTGTTTTGTTTTCTTGGTCCTGTCTTCAGTCATGTTTGGTAAAATTTTCTTTTCTGCTGGACACTGCATGTGAAACATGATAGAGATTCTGGGTGACACTATCTTCCTTTAAAGATGACTTACTTACTGGTGATTCTGGAGAACGTTAGAGGCCAGAGTAATCCAAAATTAAAATGATTTCAAAATTGGGTTTTAATTTATCTGAAAGTTAATTTATTTTGGTCTGTTCCTAACTCTGTAATTTAGCTATTCAGTGTCTCAATTGAAAGCTTAGGATGTTGACAAATGTCTGTTTTCCTCAGTGGATATTAAGCTTTAAGTTTCATCTAACTCTTACAAGACTTCTAAAAACTTAGGTCAGCTTCTCAGCTGCTTACTTTCTGCTCTCTGCTTGGATTCTTGGCTTTTGCTTTGCTCTATGTGCCAAATGTGGAGCTCACTATTTTTTATGTTCCTTCCATCTGGAATTTTCTCTCTATATAAGTTCTGGCTGCTTTGTTAGTCCTGGACCCCAAATTTTATCCTTCCATCCTCTTAAGACTGCTGGAAACTCTGCTTATATTCTTAGACCTTTAATGGCCCTTTCATCCTCCTCTTCTCACTTGCTCAGAATAGACTCAATAACAAGCAAAAATCCTTAAGGAGGGAATTGATGAAAAATGTTAGACTCACATCAGTGCTTTTCCATTCTCTCCAAAATTTTAGGTTCTTAAGTAATGATCTGTCTTGGTGGCACTCTATAAACTTAAAAAATTTCTATAAACTTAAAAAATGTATCCATCTTTTCCGAGTATTCTTTTTATGAAGGCTGCCCGGATTAAGATAATGAGTTATTGATGTAAATCCATTATTTCACTTAAATATTTTAAATATAATATCTAATAATGTAGTTTATACTATATTGACTTGTATTTTATTACTTTTATTTGTACAAAGTTTATTTTTACTTTTATATTAAGAATGACTGATTTTGACAATAAGTTGCATTAGATATAAATGAAAAGGCAAATATAGAACCAGTAATTATTTTCTCCCTAAGTGTTTGAGGTCAACAATAATGATGACTTGTAATGAAAGTAACAAATATTTACTGCTTACTACAGGCCAATGTCCAAGAGTTTTATATATGCTTTTATTGAATTTTCACTACATCGTAAAGTATTCTAATTAAATATATGTCAATTAAATAAATGTAGAAACTTTGGCTTAACTTGTCAAAGGTTATATGCCAGTGCTGGGATGGAACAGGGAGCAGGTGTGAAGTAGGCTTTGGGGGTAGGCACAGCAAAATTAAAATAATAAAATACAGCTTAAGGGTGTTTACTTTTTCTGGGAAGATGGTTAAAATCAAATGAACCTTAAATCCCACATGAATGAGTTTCTAACAGTGACATTTCAAGCCTTGATAAACAAAGAAAGACATTTGGGCAAGTCAACAAAAGCATTACTGAGTTTATACCTTTTCCTTGGCACATGAAAGTCATTAAGTCACAAGAAGAATTAAATAATATCCTGGACTAAAGGAGGTCCTGGATTTGCTGCAAAGCAGATGCTCAGATCCTACCTCTTACCTCCTAATGGCCATACCTAGTTTGTGTGCACACTGCCTGCACTGAATGGAGTTCCTCTGGGAAGCACAGTGGATCTTTGGCATGCTACCACCTAGCCTCATGGTTAATCTAATATATTTCATCTGAAAAGAATCCGGTAAAGCAATGTTTGATGTAAACATTCTAAACTTATAAAATGATAGAGAAGAGACAATAATAATAGGGTGATTGGAAGTTAGAGGAAAATTTCAGTATTTGGTGGCTTCCAACACTAATACGTCTTCAGATAGCATTCTCAATCTCCCAAATCCTGCTCATATTAACAACGCATATATAATACTTTCCTTATAAGTAGACTAGAACTAGAAAGCAGAAAACAAAACTGTCATTATTTGCAGATGTGATGATTGCCTATGTAAAATACCAAAGAGTTTCTAAAGACAAGTTCTTAAAACTAATAAGAAAGTTAAGGAAGACTGCTGAATACAACATCAAAATGCAAAAGTAATAGGATTCCTACAATCCAATCACAGCTAATTAGTAAATGTAATTTTTTAAAATGTAACATTAGCGGGGTTCCCTCTTTCAGCTTTGGAGCCCCCCTCCCTCTGTCTCAGTATGGGGAGCCTCTTCCTTCTGTCTTCTCCTTTCCTTCTTGCCCATTAAACTCTCCACTCCTTAAAACTACTCAACGTGTGTGCATGTCGTTTTTTCTAATTCAACTCCAGATGAAGAACCTGGTGTTCCTACACTCATCGAAGCCATATCATTTTGGTGCATGGAAAGGAAAGTCAAAAATCAGACTGGTGAGTATGGAGCGGATTTCAACCTTAAATCTGTCCTTTAATCTCAAGGCTCTCTTCCAGCTGCCCTGTCACCAAACTTTCTTTCTCTTTCTCTCTGTGGTCTCTTACCCTCTCTCTGTGTGTCTAATGTACAGGAATCTTTACAGTTCAGGGAAACAGGTCTGTTAGAAAAGATCGCGGCCGGTTGCGGTGGCTCACGCCTGTAATCCCAGCACTTTGGGAGGCCGAGGCAGGCGGATCACGAGGTCAGGAGATCGAGACCATCCTGGCTAACACGGTGAAACCCCGTCTCTACTAAAATTACAAAAAACTAGCTGGGCGCGGTGGTGGGCTCCTGTAGTCCCAGCTACTCGGGAGGCTGAGGCAGGAGAATGGCGTGAACCCGGAGGCGGAGCTTGCAGTGAGCGAGATCGCGGCACTGCACTCCAGCCTGGGCGACAGAGCGAGAAGAAAAGATCGCGAATGCCCTAGGCAGTAGCTCAATAAATGTCTCTCTCTCTCTACATTTTCTCTGGCGACCACATGGTATTTGTAAGCCGCCTAGTAGAAATCAGGCTTTCGGCCTCTTCTGGGAACTAGAAGTTTCTGCTTTTAACAGGAGTAAGATGTCTTCTGTAGCCGAATTTTAGTCTCAACATTGTCCCACTGGCAGGAAAATGGCCATTCAGTTCTTTCTTTCCTTTAAGTCATCTATTCTGACTCCTATTAAGACAGTACTTAATTAGTAAGGGGATTTTAAGTCCAGAAGTTAGCTGGGACCATTTTTCTATGGGTAAATGCTTTAGCATGGGCTATAATAGCACAATATAGAGTTCGATCTAGCACCTCCCTTCCTTAAAGGGGCCTTGCCCAATTACATGCTTTTTCTTGAAATCTATTTTTTGGAAGGCACACGGGCCACACAAGTCTAGGAGGTCAAAGGGAAATAAAAGGCAGAGGACTTATTCCTTAGGGACAGCGTGACTAAGGCCCAAAATTCATTTCCTCTAGTGCCAAGGCTTGGAGGGTCACGCCTGCAGTCATGGGCAACACATTTAAGTGGGTGCCAGGAATCCAGGACTAACGAAGAGAGAACAGTTGGGGGGGGCACCCTCTGCTGTTTTCATCACCATCCTGAATCACGTAGAAAGGAAGGAGACTAAAAGGACTCTTGTATTCTCACTTCTCTTTTAGATGGGTAACAGATCGTCTTCCACGTGCACTCCCCTGGAGTGTATTTTAAAGCACAGAGACTCCTTCGACCTGGAAACTTTGAAGAAAATGTGGCTTATTTTCTTTTGCAACCATATAGGGCAGGCCCAGGGAAAATATTTCCCCAAAATTCAAAAAGTAACTGTCAGGGAAATCAGCTGAGGGTCCCTCTTATTTGGGGCCCCTTCAAGTTCCCTTCTCATTACAGGACCTTAGGTAAGTAAAGAGAAACAGGCCGATTTCCTGACAACCCCCATAGGTAGATAGAAGCTTTCCAAAATTTAACTCCAGTGTTTGACCTCACATGGAGGGACATTATGTTGCTGCTGAGTTAAATCCTCACTGCCCCTAAAACAGGCAGCTCTGCAAGCAGAAGAGAATTTTGGAGATGAGCAATTTGTCTCCTGTAGTAGGCCAAAAGGGAAAAGAAAAACAGAGATGGCAAAAAAAAAAAAAAAAAAAAAAAGATGAAACACCATTTCCAACAGGAAAAGAGGCAATACTCTTGAGAAGTAACTGGAACTCCTTTCTGTAGTGTTTTTTCTTCCTTTGTGGTTTAAAATGGCTTCTATGTCTTTTACAATGTTCTTCCAACCTGGGAAAAGTTAATTTTCCAAACCTTAAAATGCTTGGCATAGAGCTGAGCTAGGGCAAAAGGAACCAGGGGTCTGATATCCCAGCAAAAGGGTAAACATTTCTTACCAGTTGGGCTTTTGGCTTCTCTCTCCCTGTGCAAACCAGTAAAATGGATAATTTGGATCACTGTTTATGTTCTCTGTAAATGTATAATTAATAAAAAAGGATTTGTAAGGTTGGTCTTCAGCTGTGGGTAATCCTGTGTGCTTTGCATGTCTTTCTGTATGGTTCAGTCAAAGAAAGGTTATCTTAAGTTAGGATGCAGGCCCAGGACCCCGAAAGCCTGCTGTTCAAGCCAGCCCAACAAAACCATCAGTAACAAACTTGGCTACAGGCCTCCATCTTGTTTCATGTCCTTGGGAACATAATCTGTAACTGCATGGCAATATTTTGTTTTAGTCTCCGCCATTTTACAGTGGTGGCTGTCTTCTTGTGCTAAATCAGATGAGCCAGTTTGCCAATCTGGGTGGTGCCAGCTGATCCATCAAGGCCAGGGTTTATCAAATATGTTAAGCACTGATCTTGAGAGCAGTTTACGGAGGGTCAAAATCTTGTAGCCTCTAGCTGCATGGATCCTGTGGCTAGTTTCTCAACTGGTCCCCAGGCAAGAGGGGAAGCGGCTGTTATCGTCTTTGTTTTAGACTATAGACTGTAAACCCGACTCCTCCAAAGTTGGTTCAGCCTATGCCCAGGGATAGGCAAGGACAGCTTGGGGGCTGGAAACAAAATGGAATTGTTTAGGTTGGATCTCTTTCACTATCTCAGTCATAATTTTGTGATGACAGTTTAAAAAGCTGCCTATCACCCCTTTAAAAATACCTGGACTCCCGCGGTTAAGTCATAACCTGATTAAGGCTTGTTGGTTTCACCTGTGAGGTTACTTTTTAACCTCAAAAGCCGAAAGTTCAAAGTAAGTTCAAAGTAAAGTTCAAAAGCTGAAAATCTTAACTGCTTGGTGTGGCTAAAGTCAAGTAACAAGGGATTTAAAAGAATTTTCTTAAAGGGCGCTCAGCTTAATTAAAAGTGGATATGCAAGTTATAGGTATATTTAAAAGGCCTTTATGTTTTTCTCTTCTTGGATCTTGTTTTTCTGTAAAAAGGCTCTTTACTTCTCCGTCGACTGAATTATTTTTCTCCACTTTTTTCTTACCACTTAATGCACGCATGAAAGACCCTAAGATAACTTCTGGTAGCATGGAACTCCTTGGGAAAAACAGAGGAGGCACCACAGCCCCTGTTTTGGGGAGAAAAAAAAAAAAAGAACAACAACAACAACCAACCAACCTCTGTTTTCTTCATGAAACCCCAGGAATTAAAAGAAAATAGTTCCCTCTCAAAATCAAAGGCTCTGTTCTGTTTTGCATTGTGTTATCTGATAGTTTTGAGATTTGGGGGTAACAAAAATTACTTTGCATTATGAGAGAGCTTTGGTGTGTAATAACTAGGTAGAAAATACACTGTAAGGTATGGCTAAGAGTAGTTATAAATCAGAGAAGCATGCTCTTAGCCACCTGGGAAATAAGGACACATACCTACCCCACACTGGGAGATGAGACTCCCGTCAGGGATTGACTGATTACAAAATAAGCCAATGGCTTTGGGTTGCATTGCAATGAAATGCATGGTAGAAGCACTACACCATCTTCTCCCATTGTATCTATATAGTCTTTTCATAAATTGAGCTTTGAAATAACAGCATAGCAAGAAGATCTTAAGACACTGCTCTCCCCTTTAGTAAAAGGGTTATAAAAGGTTTGTAGAGAGTTCACGTCATGGTCAAGTTGGTTAGGATTAGATGGAATGATGTATAAAGTTTCAATTAAACAAATTAGGGTTAACATGAACAAACTGAAGCAAGGGTAAAATGTGACTTTGAACAGGATTTTCATGTGATAGTAAAGGCTAATTAAAGTTTTTTTGCCTTTTGAGTCATCATTTTGGCAAAATAATTTATGGCAATCTAGGAATTGTCCTTCCTGACGCCTGGCTTTTTGGATGGTTCAGAGAGCTCCTGAAATATTCAGAAAAGAGGTACATGGGATTATTTGACATGTTTAGTCACAGGAAATTGCCAAAATGATGTCCAATCTTCTTTAAGTTATATTTTAGTGAATAATACTTGTATATGTTCTGAAATTGTATGGGATTTCTAAAACTCGAAAGTCTAAGTATATGCTTTCAATCATAATTAAGGGTAAAGTTATTGTAAACCATGAAGATAAATAAACTTCTTTGTCAGTCATGTTTTTAACTATCCTGAAAATTTTGCCATTGGCAGACAATTGTTGTCTTGCTTTGTTCCTTCTCAAAAGACAGTTTTTAATAAAGCTATATTAAGGAGTTTAACAGGTGCCCTCAAATGCAAGTTTTTAATAGTTTTGAATATTGTAACATTGGAATAGAGAAAGAATGTATGGGACTCATAAAGAACTAACATGTTCACTAATATAAAGCAAAGCAATAGTTAGCTAAGTGGACTGCACTCAGAAAGTTAAAGAAAACTTTTTAACTTTTGCTTGGAATATTACTGATCCTTGTTTTGTTTTACAGAGTCAAGGAAACTTATTTTAAACTATTTACAGCCTTTAATAATTGAGTAAGATATACTCCTGTGAACAAAATTTGGAGCATATTTATTTATCTCTCCCTGGTTCCTCTAGAATTTGGAGACTCTCTGTGAGTACTCTTAACTTACGGCAATATAGTTGTTTGCATCAGTCCAATAAGAATCCATTTTCTTCGTCAACAGGATACAATTGGGAAAACTGGTTATTTTACCAAGGCTTTGACGGAAAGGGTGTGTTTCCCTTTAAGGAATCAAGTTGACATGCAGAGCCAATAAAAGCCCCTTGGGGAGAACTGGGCTCATACCTTGTTTACACAGTCCCCACATAGGGTTCCTAACCTTGGTCAGTAAAGAATGTCACTTTCTTTTTTTTTTTTTTTTCAAGGCCCACCACAGAGATGTTTTTATTGAAATGCATGTTACGAGTAACACATGAACTCCCTCTGGCCCAGGTGGGACCTCTTCCCTTATAGGTGGGTCAGGTCTGCAAGCTCCGAGTTTTATCTTGGGACCTCAAGAGGAGAGGATCACCCAACGCACAGGTATTTGAGGATACAAACCCATGGCCGGGCTCGGCTTTAAAAGGTCTTATCTGACATTCCTTGTGGAGCAGAGTTTCATCAAAGCCAATCCAAAATACGCCTATGTAGAGATAACTATTCTTGCTGTATTTTATGCAAATAATCAGGCCGAGTATAAGACTAAAGTTTATTCATAATTTGTATTTACCAAAAATAATGACTAGAGAGAGGAATTGTGCTCCGAAGCTTATCATACGTTTGTCATTAAATCCTAGTCTCATTGTTTTTAAGCTTTTTTGCCTACATTTTAGACTAACCCTCCTTATTCCTGTGAACCAAGTGGTGATCTCCTACAGCTTGGAAGAAACAAAAAAGGATGGGTAATGTAAAAATCTGAATCAATATGCTAGTTCTGGGCAATTATCCTGCAAATTCTGCCAAGTAATGAAAGTGATAGGATTCCCATAACCCAGAGATTTGTTTGGGAAAATAAAACCAAAGAACATCATTGACCCCCAAAGGGAAATTCTATATCTTGGCAAGTAAAATTTAAATGGAAATTACCTACTACACCCCATTTGTGGAAATTGCTATACTCACTCTACTATTTGCGATAGGGTTATACACAGTAGCACCATCTAACTGAAATATTGGAGAGAGTTTCCATTGCTGTTGTATTTTGCTTAATTATCATCCTTATAGCAGGGATAATAGCTACTGACAAAAAAGCAAAAAAGAAGCATGAAAGTTTTAATATTACTGAGCCTGCTAGGACTTTTTATTGGGTTTAGTGATGCACTAAATGAAACATGCCACTTCTAAATTAACACCTCTACTAAAGTACAGGAAAATCTACAGGTACTTAAAAATCAAATCAAAATTATTGACAGGCTCAGGGAAAATACCAGTTTCAGCCCCAGTTGGTTACAATCCCTCTTTAATGAATTTCAGTCTTCTTTATGGAATTGGTTAACCCCTTTATTAAGCCCTCTCTTGCTTATATGTCTGGTATTGATATTTAGACCCTGTATACTCAATACTATAACTCGAATTGTTTCTTCTCACCTAGAAGCAATCAAACTCTAAATGATGCTGCAAACTGGGCCACACACGGACACACCATTCTTCCAAGGACCCATAGATCAACCCCAGGAGGAGCCCTAGCTGCTGTTCCCCATTTGACGCCCCCTTTCAGCAAGAAGTAGCCAGAAAGAGTCGTCACCCAAAACTACCTAATAGCAGTTAGTGTGACATCTCCACAGGAGGGAAGGTTGTAGGAATTAAGAAATTATTTTAGGCAGATAGAGAAGAAAAGGGGTCCTTGGGAAGTTTTCATTTTTACAGCATCTCTGCAAAACTGTCTTGTAAAGCCCCGGCTCTTAGGCTCTTAGATCCAGGCCAATAACCTTTGATATGCAAATGCTGACCATTAGAAACTGGGTCCACCCAACATGGCTGAGCTGGCAATCTTTAGTATGCAAATGCCAGCCTTTAGAAACTGGGTCTACCCAAACATGGCAAGTCCCTTAGCCTTCTTGCCCTTGCCCCATATGTTTCTGGCAACATGGCCACCTGCACATATCCTCACGTGTGCAGAACATCATGGCGTCCTGCATTTGCATATTAAAATGCTAGGGTAGGAGGGCCAGCTTTTTCACGGCTACGTGAATGACATGCCTGGTCAAAACAATCCCCTGAGCCCTATGCAAATCAGACACCACCTCCTCCAACCTCTGTATATATACCTGGCTGATAGCTGTGGCAGGTGGGGTTCTCTCTTTCAGCTTTGGAGCCCCCCTCCCTCTGTCTCAGTACAGGGGAGCCTCTTCCTTCTGTCTTCTCCCCTCCTTCTTGCCTATTAAACTCTCTGCTTCTTAAAACAAACAAACAAACAAAATATTAGCAACACAAATTATAAAGATCTGAGGAATAAAGCTAGAAAAAATATAATGGATAAAGTGAAAACACTACGAGGACATACAAGAACAGCTAGACAAATGAAAAGGTATACTGTGTTCATGAATGGGAAAACTCAATATTTTAAAGATGACCATTGCTTCTTGATATGAAACTATAAATTTAATAAAATGCCATCCAAAATACCAATTATTAACAAAATTTGACAAGGTAATCCTTAAGTGTTATAGTAACATACTAAGAACAACCAAGTCAGTTTTGAAAAAGCAAGAGTATATGCTTTATCAAATACCAAGATACATTATAAATCTATAATAATTTCATCAGCATAGGATTGCTACAGTAACTAGCAACACCAGTGGAACAGAATAAAAATCTCAAAATGGACCCACTGATCTAAGAATTGGGCAGCTGACAGAGGTGCATTATTTATAATAAAAGAAGAATACAGAGTTCAATAAATGATGCTAGAACAATTGACCAATAGAAAATTGTATGCAAACATCAAACCATGTAAAAAAATTAATCCTAGAAAAGTGAAAGACCTAAACAGAAAAAGCAAAACTTTAAACACTCTTGAAGTACACAGAGAAGATTATAAGGCTTTGAGATAGAGAATAAGTTACTAAAGAGTAAAACAAAATACTGATAAAACTTTCTATATTAAAATCACATGTTTTTGAAAAAATCAAAAAGCAGTCAAAGTTAAAATATAAGCCACAGACTGGAAAGTAAATTTTTATTGTATAGAATAAACAAAAAATTAACATCCAGAACATATTAAGCATTCCTATAACAAATAAGAAAAAAAATCCTATAGTAATGAATGAAGCAATATTAATAATCAACAGATGAGCAAAAATTAATGTGTTCAATAAATATTTTAAATGGTGCACAAATACGTTATTGAAAATGCAAGTTAAAACATTGGGATACCCACTAGATTGGTTACATTTTAAAAGTCCGTTAGGAGACACAGTATTATATTTTATATGTTCATGTGTGTATACACACAAGTACATATATTTAATCCCATGTATACATATACATTAACATAAATATATGTTTATACTATATATACATATATATGCACACACATGCACACATATACACACATATATTTAAGCCTATGTCACCTAAAAAATTTTTTAAAATATGCGTAGAGCTAACGGGCAACTTTGAAATACCCCGTAAGTCAATTATGTAAAAAAACTAACAGTTGTACTTGTCAACTATATAGATAGTTAGATAGTTATATAATTATATATTATGCCACATAATTATATTTGTGAAAAGGTATTTAAAAATTCATAGAAATAATTATTGTAGTAAAGAGATTGCAACTGAAAACAAAAATGTATACATCTATTAAATCTACCTGAGATACTCATTAGTGTTTGTCATACTACACTCTGTATTTTACCATTTGTTTGAAATATTTCATATGTGAAAATATGTTCATTAAAATCATAATTACAAACTACTTTTAAGGAACTGAGCAACATTACATACCTTGGTTTGGCAAAAACAGAGAAATGGCTGAAAAAATTAATGAATTATACAAGAGTCCTATGTTAGTGGATACAATTTAGAAATAAATTAACATTTTTTATAAAAATGGACTTCAGATATCTTTTCCATAGCAGAGTCAAAAAATTCCCTAAGACATAAACATCTTTCCATATGTAATCATATTTATCTTGCAATCATGTAGAAATGTGATCATGCTTGGTTTAATTTAGGGCAGCCAAGAACATATTCTAAATTGAATTTTTCAAGACCTGGAAAAGGCTTTGACAATCTCTAGCAATGATACATCTTTGTCACTGAGATAATACTGCCTCCCCAACAGTGTAGTTGGTTCTGATTTTACCCCCTTTTTCCTTTTAAAACCCAGTCTTCCTTTTTATTAGGCAAGCCAGTAAGCCTGCTTCGTGTATTTGCATGGCTGGTGTAGATTTTAATCAATGTCTGGCAAACAATATATGACAACTTACTAACATAGAAACCAGGAAATTAATTACCATGGTCTAATTCTGGAAATGGCCTTTAAGTAATTCGGTCAATACTTTCCACTTATGATACAATTAATTGCTTGAAAACTGATTAATGAGAAGATACTGCAGGTAGTAATTAAAATCAAAGCAAAAACTTTCAAGTCCTGTGAAAATTATGTAGGTACATGGAAGAAAATCCTGGTAAGTAGCCAACAGAAACTACATGTATTTTTAAAACTTAGCATTTATCGAGCTGGCTCGGTATTCCGGGTTCTATATACTAATTAAAGAAATATTCAGTGATGGTGACTAGGTTCTGTAAATTATGTCATGGCTGAATAATTAATATATTTTATTTGATTCTGTCTAATTCAAAGTTAGATACCAATTAATCCATAACAACAGTACAATTTGTAAGGAGCTTCAAATCATTAATTGTCTTTGGAAATAAGCCATAGTTGGACATTAATTATTCTAAGTTATCCTTTACTGCCAAACTTGGAGGATGACTCTCACACTAGTTAATTTAATTGATCAAAGATAATTAAATTATTGACCCAGTAATTAAGCTGGTCAAAATATTAATTACTATCAGAGGCTCATCCTATTAACTTATAATACACTGTCTCATACTTGGGCTGGACTTTAGGAATATTAAATAATAAGTATGACCATGGTTAGCAATAGCATATGTGGAATTTCTACATCTAAGAGGCTTAGGGGATGCAATCCTTTTCCAAATAGGGACTAGAGGATTTGTCTTAGGGCTTTATTTCTATAAGAAGCACATACTGTTTTTACAAGGATGGTATGATTACTGAAGTGGCTTGATAGAAGCTGATGGAAATTTCTAAGGAGCTTAATCATTTCCACTCCTTCCTCCAATCTCCCCACGCCTTTCTATGATTCCATCAAATCACATTCATGATAATGTTTTTATTTTAGAGATGATAATATATTTATTCACAATATATGCTTTATTTTTTCTTTTGAGATGTTAAAGATATCCAAAAATATTTCTAGTATTATTTGGTAATACCACAAACCCTTGAACAATATGAGGGTTAGAAGAACTGATTACTGTGCAGTCAAAATTTCACGTATAACTTTCACTCCCCCAAAACTTAACAAGTAATAGCTTACTGTTGACCAGAGGCCTTACTAACAACATAAACAGTCAATTAACACATATCTTGTATATCTATTGTATGCTGTATTCTTACAATAAAGTAAACTAGAGAAAAGAAAATGTTATTGAGAAAATCATAAGGAAGAGAAAATATATTTACTATTCATTATGTGGACATGGATCATCATAAAGGTCTTCCTTGTCATCTTTACTTTGAGTAGGCTGAGGAAAAGGAGGAAGATGAAGGGTTGGTCTTGCTGCCTCAGGGGTGGCAGAGATGGAAGAAAATCTGCATACAAGCAGATCCATGTGGTTCAAACCCACGTTGTTCAAGAGTCAACTGCATTTCCATTAGAAATTGGAACAAGACAGGCTGAAAATGATGGTAAACAGTTGAATTGGTGTCGAGGAGGGGAGGTGACAAGAGAACGGGAATTCAGCCTTAGGTGAAAAAAGACTAGTCAGCCAACTTTATGATATACTTTGAGGACTCACTGAAAGATTCTCCAACCTGCAAATTCTCTTTTCATTGTCCATTTATATAGAGTGCACCACAGCTAAAAATATTAATAAAATATTCTTAGGAAACAAAATAGAGTTCTTTTTAGCATTAGAACCTTTGAGTATAATTTTAATCTAATCTTTTATTAAAACCATTAAAATCTGTATTAGTTATTCATATTGCATAAGAAATTACTTCTAACTTAGCGGATTAAATACCAAACATTTATTGCTCACAATTCCTGTGAGTCAGGAATTCAGGAGCAGCTTTGCTGGGTGGTTCTTCTGAGGAACTCTCATGAGGTTGTAGTTGAGACTTCAACTGGGGCTGCAGTGAATGAAGGTTTGACCTGGCCTGGAACATCCACTTCCATGTGGGCTGACCACATGGCTGCTGGCAGAAAGTCTCTATTTCTTTCCATATGAGCCTCTTTGTAGAGCTTCGTAGAGTCCCTTGAAGATAATAATCTTAGGGAAGACTACAGCACAAGTACATTTTGAAGAAAAAAACAAAGCAGAAGCAAATAGCCTCAGAAGATCATTTTTCAAATTTTGGTCATTGGCACTGCACTGTCACTCAAGATGTTAATAGACATTTGCCAAGGGAAAAAAAAAAAAAGTCTGAGCTCAATTACGTCTGGAAAAAAATGTATGTTTAATCCATTGCAAACAACTTTTTTAAACTGTAATTCTCATATGCTGTATGATTTAATAAAACAGGAATATATTTTACAGTTATTTTTGCCTGACCTACATTATTCTAGCTGTTTACAAATCTTCAGTGTTCTTCTGATAAAATGCAATGATTAGAGGCAAGGGCCAGATACACATTCCTTCTTACTGCCTTAATGCCAAAAGAAATAGTACAAGTAAAGCACACTTCAGACATCATTCTGCCAAATATACAGGTATTTATTTGCAAGCTGACCCAAAGAGGCATGATTACGTTAGCAATTATCAAATCAGAGTTGTCCACAGAAAACTTTATGAAGTAGGATGACAAAGAACTTAAGCTCCTAACTTTAAAATCTCCCCTAAAGGGCTAGTTGAGCTTGGAGGAGTCTTATATGTGAATGAAAAACTATAACCAGCATATCTTGTGCTATTTGGCAAACCACCCCTGGAGTGTGGAATCCTGACAAGAAGATGTCAGGGCTGACTAACCTCCTCTACAGATTGAATTAAAGTCAATTTACAGACATATACATCACATTGTTCCTATTAAAATAAACTGCCACAAAGACAATAGATAAATAACGTGTTCTAAATATTTTACCACATCATTCTTCTTCCTCAGTGCATTTGCGGAACTTATATTTTTAGAAAAAGTTTGGGAAAATCTTCCTCCAACAAAGAGAACAATCAGAAGAGGTCCAGGTGAGCTAGAGAGAACTGGCTTCTAAAAAGAAGTTTTCTATAAGAAACTTACAATAGGACATTGATAATGATAGATGCTGGTAAGAGACTGTTGCCTGCATCTGATTCTCCCTGGGCTATGAATCAATGAGGGAGCTATAAGAGTTAACAGTCTCTGATTTTTAAAAAGGGTGTAATTCATCAGGGCACATCACTGAAGGAAGGTTAATTAGAGTTGTAAGTCTCAATGCCTGGGGAGAGGCATAACACTGTCCTGAAATATAAAGAAAAAAAAAATTAAATCAAAAGTGACCTTTTTTATTATACAGAGACAGGTAACAGGCAATATAGTAATATTACTACCATCCTGATCCTGGTTTCAAAGTGATCAAATAAACAAGGTCAAGTTTATATTTAAGTAAAATTTGTGCAGTGATAGATGTTTATGGAAAGATGTAACAGGAAGTAAATTGACTCCAAACAGTGCCGTCTACAGTAGGAAAAATAATGGAGGCACATATACAGAGTATTTCCTTTGAGTTGAGTGTTCCACATTTATCTCACAGCTGCTTTGCATGCGTAACCTACTAACCCTCATGACAGTACTATGAGGATGAGATTATTACTATTCCCTTTCCACAGATAACCATGTAAGATGGATAATTTGTTCAATTACAAAATGTTGATTGTCTAAACTAAATCCATCTGACTCCACAGCCCATTCTGAGCTTCTAACTACTTTGCCCTTAGGGGATGAACATTGTTCCAGAAAGAGCAACTCCTGGCCACCAGTCAAAAAAACAATTTAAAAACTATTTTTTGGAAGAACTTGCTTAAATCAACATCTGTTTTTAGAAATGACACAATAAAGATCACAGGATCTCATATCCCAGAATCACAAAGAATTAAAGCCATGTTAGACGAAGAAATCTGAAATTATTCAAAGCAATGTGTCTCCATTCTGTGCTCCACATGATACCTCAACACTATGAAACATTTTGTAATACAGATTTATGAAATATGAAAAGAGAGTCTCAATCTCTTTGTGTTTTAAGTCCCTAATGCCAATCTTTTATTATGAAAAAGAAAAGGAGTGTTCTTTTTTTTAGAATTAATTTCAACCAATAATTCTAAGACCAGGCTGCTTTCTTTCAAAGGGAAAAGCAGTGTTTATAAAAGCAGAAAGAACCTGGAATTACTTTTTTCACCATTACTGTGAATTTCAATTCTAAAAGCTTTCAATATGCATATCTCATGCATTTAATATTATCCTAAGTGCTGTGGGAACATAAAAAGCATGTAATCCATCATCAATTCCTTCAAAGAAACCACAATTTTATGAGAGACGCAAGACATGTAAATGTTGAACTGTTAAATCATAATTTTCAGAAGCATATGATTAAGTGACCAAATAAATAGTGTAGGCCAAAATTCCCCAGACTGTGTTCCAAGAGATATTTAAAAGAAGGTCATTTTCAAAAAAAGTTCTGTTATTAAATAAATTTTGAAACTATACAATACCTCCTTCATGAATGCCATCCTTACAAGTTATCACCATCAATATTATCAAACATTTATTGACCCAGGTAGTGCACTAAGTGCTTTAGATGCATTATTTCATTTAATTCTCAAAATAATTCCAGGAAATAAGTATTATTCTCATTTTATAGTTGAAAAAAAGTAAAATTTGGAGAGCTAGGATCATGACTACACATGATGCTTACTTAGCACTGTGTATGGAACCAAACTGCTAATCCCCAAAACATGGGCTCTAGCCTGAAAAAAACTGTCACTGAGGTCCTTGAATGTTTTATGTAAAGTAGATCTACTTCCCATTTTTCACACCACCAACGTAATTTCCTTCTTTAAAGTAAATTTGCATTCCAAATTTTGCATTTATTGACTCATTCATTTATTTTCTGTCTATACTTCTAAACTGCTCATGCCACGTAAGTAAGGAGTATGACTGTAAGTGCCTTTTGCACTAATAAATCCAATGCTAACCTAATTCCCAGCACAGAGTTGGCACTTAATAAATATTTAATAGAAGGAAAGAAGAAGGAACAAGCAAGCAAGGAAGGAAAGAAGAAATGGATGATCAAAACAGACATTGCACCAAAGTTAAACAGGCAAGGAAGACTTTAATCAAGGCTCTTACAGAATTCTCTGTGAGCTCAGTTCCACGGAAATGAAACAAGGGGTTGGAGAGGTTTTAAAAGCTGGAATGGGAGAATGACAGGCCATCTGTGTTTGCTAATTGGCTTTTCCCCAAGGAAAAGTAAACCTTCTCTTATCTTCATGACAAGAGGCACTGTTACCACTGCAGTTGGGCTCCTACCCTCTCTAGGACACCAGGAGGTAGGGGCATTATTACCTTCCTTGATGATTACATCTCGAAGGAATGGCTGCCAGGTCCTTGAGGAAGACATTCCTGAATTGTAAAACTGGAGAGGGGCTTTTTAAAAATTTACAACTCTGCGCAGTGGCTCAAGCTTGTAATCTCAAGCACTTTGGGAGGCCAGGCTGAGAGGATCATGTGAGCCCAGGAGTTTGAGACCATCCTGCACAACATGGTGAGACCTCATCTCTTCAAATCAATAAATTAACAAGAATAATAATAATGACAGAAAACAAAAATGTACAACTCCAAGGGCCAGTGAAGGAAATTACAAGTTTTCTAAAGTAAATGCTCTAAGAAAAAGGAGGGTTGCTCTAAGAAAAGGGAGGGTTGTAGCCTGGCACCAGGAAGGAGGCTGTCTAAAGTTTAGTCAATCTGAGGGACACGTTGAGGCCCTCTTGGACATGAGGATGAAGGGGAAAAGAGAGAGAGAAGAGATGGTTTCACTCTTCACACCAAGGTCCACCTTCTCCTTGCTGTTCTTAGTCAATAGCTGAGCAAGGCAGGAGAATGAGAGCTGGGCCACTCCTACCCAACAGGATTCCTCTAATGGGGAGCCTTTGATCTGGGTTCCTTTTTATCCTGGCCAAGAGTCTCCCAGAGCCCTGATGCAGTCCGAGGCTCCTGCCATCCAACCCCACTTTCCTTCTCCTGCTGCAGTGAAGACTGAAGGCTCTTCTTCCTGCCTCCTACTACTCCTTCTCCACCTTCGTCTTCACAGATGTTACACCTAATACATTTTTTTGCACATTGTTGGGACTCAGAAAGGAATACCCCAAAATGAAGGCCTCAGAAGCAGCTTCAGAAGCCAAGTTTTTCTCTGACCTTCTCCCACCCTCCTGTCTCTCAGTTCCATTCTCCCCCAAGGCTAGCCATAGAAAGGAGAATCCCTCTTCCCTAAGGCAGAACATAGAAATAATAACCTCCTTTCCCTAAAGCCAGTCATAAAACCTAGAAATATTACTCCAATTTTCCCTTCCACCTTTCTGTGTAAAAACTGGCCATAAACAATTATCTGACTCACCTGTAGGTGATAAGGCCCCTATTCCAGAGAGGGTCCTACTCCATACTCAGAAGGCCAAGGAAACTCCAGACAGAGAGGGCTTGCTGGGTTTCCTCACCCAGTCTATTAGAATTGGATGATACTCTTTTTGTTCAATCATATTTCTACATGGCTCTCCAAACTTTGCTTCACCTAAGCGTAAAAAACAGATAATTTTCCTTGTATCTTTGGGTCCTCATTCTGAAGCCTTCTGTGTGTACACAATAAATAAATTGGTTTGCCTTTCCTCCTATTAATCTGCCTTTTGTGAGCTGAGTTTTCAGTGAATCTTCAGAGGGCAACGGTGAACAGTTCCCTTGGCCCCAGGATCTAAAGTCTCAAGTGCTGGAATTAGCACAGAAGGAAAAGAATGGAGCAAGAGGAAGGAGAGGGATAGAGAACAGAGACAATGGAAGAAGAAAGAAAAAACAACAAAAAAAAAGGAAGAAAAATGAGAAAATGTGAAAGAGGAAGAGAAACAGAAAGCAAATGAGGCCACATTTGCACACACTCACACACTCACCAATCTTGGTTTCAATCCTAGAATTTGAAGGTTGGATTTTGGCTTCAACCTTAACTGTCATCACTAGCAGAGGTGCTATAAGGAGAACAACCACTACAGATAGAAATGCTTTTTGCTTTCTCAGTAAGTGTCCTTCAGATGTCTTTTTGCAGCTGCCGTCGGGATAATACATGTTTAACACAGTAGGTAGCTCATCTGTATTAAATTAAATGGCTACTCTTATGGCCCCTCTATGACGGCTCAATTCAAAAACACATGAAAGGACTTGAAGATATTTCTATGCTTCATAATCCTAGTCTCACAACTCTGTTTTAGACTCTAAGAGAGAATAAAACTTCCTGTATCCTAGTATAAAATTCACCTAACTTTTCAACTCCATAATTGGTGGTGGAAACGTAAACTCCTTCATAGGATCCCCTCTTTGGCACACAGGTGTGGTCTGACCTCCGTGGCCTAAACCAGTGCATCATAAGAGTGAGTTCATCAAAGGATGGTTTATTCAGGCTAATATAAGGCTATGAACAGGAATCTGACATTGTCAACCACGGAGCCTATGCAATTCCTGTATGCTTCTTTTATGAGTGCTGTATACTAGAATAAGACACAGAAAAAAATCAGGCACGTAGATCCTTCCCAGAAAGATGTAGCCATACAATGGCTTATATGCAAATCATTGAATAAACAGAAACATCCCTCTCCAAAGTACAAAGATTCATCTTCCAGGATAATTCAGTCAAAATCAACATTTAGAAGAAATAAATAATATTTTATTTATCACTACAAATGCACAAGTCTACTAAGTGGCCACTCAGTTTACATTATTTAGCAAAACACTTGTCTCATTATTTGTAATTATAATTTCATAGTATTCTCCAAAAATCATACATGGATTTTTTTGTTGTTGTTGTTTTTGAGACTTAAGGGGACTTTGATAACTTTTTTTCAACACAAAAATTACCTATTCCACAGGTTAAATGATACCTTCATCCCTGGAGTCGAAACACTGCTAGCAACTTTCAAATAGCGTTTTCTAGATTTCAGAAATATTACTTTAACTGGGATCCCTCTTACGAAGAGAACATCAGAATGGAACCTCACATGATAACTGAGTATCTGGAGCCACCAGCAAATATAAACTTAGATAGTACACAATAAACCAGGGTGTAGCCTAACAAGAAGCAGCCACATCATCAGTCACTATGCAAGGTGACAAAGCCCTTGAAGCATTTTGCAGGCTGAGAACATAAAACTAGAAAGTAACACAAGCAGAAACCAAAATAACTGAAGCAAAACACAGCAAGAAAAGAGAAAATGTTGAGGAGAGAATAGTGAAATGCCTGGGAGAAAATAATGGAAGAGTAGAACATGAGATGAAGAACAGTGTTCATAATATAATACATGCATTTCCGATATAAAAATTAAAATACATGTATTCAACAAATATGTATTAAGATTTGACTGTAGATTTGAAGGAGAGATGGAGTTTCACCATCTTGGCCAGGCTGGTCTCAAATTCCTGACCTCGTGATCCACCTGCCTCAGCCTCCCAAAGTGCTAGAATTACAGGCACGAACCACCACACCCGGCCCACATTTTCATCTTATAATACTACTGTAAGCACTTGCGATACATCTGTGAACAAAAGAAGACAGTAAGCCCAGCCATCAGGTGGCTTATATTGGCAGGTAGGCCATCGAGGCAAGCAATTAAAAAAAAAGTAGATGTGAGGCTTCAAACAAGATAAAGGATTTAAGGTCAACAATCATGCTAAGTATGCAGTCTACACATGCAGAGAAAGAATTAGGGAACTTTTTCCAAAACACTGAAGACTGGTATTTCCACACTTCACAACACCTTGTAAGTGTACCACCTTTAATATATAGCACAAGTCCTACATATTGAAATATTTGAATTCATCCTTAAAGAGTCTGACTTTTTAAAATATTTATCTAAGTCATGGTCCCTTGAAGTATAGTAAATGAATTGAAGCTTAGCAAACAAATGTTTTATCAATAACTATTGCAGAATGGAGAAGTGTATCATGGTGTCATTGTTTTTAGATGGGAGTTCACTCATTCTCCACAAATCCTCTTGTCATTACCAAATCCTGAGATTAATTTCCCTGTAGGTATCTAGGTGTCATTAGCATTAGATACCCAGACTGGATATCTTGACAATTAAATTTAAGAGTTGTTGCCTCATATCACACACATACACTGGACATATGCACAAAACAGGCAGTTTTGCAAAATTCTTTGTTAGCTAGATTATTTCTGCATGGATTTGCGATCTCTTACACCCTCAGTTTCATTTCCATCATTCCACTTGTACAGTCATGTCTGAGTGTCTCTTTAATGATCATGGACAGTCTATCACTCAGAGTAGGGAAATCAACAAAGCACTGATACTTCTAATGTTGTGTCAGCTTGCAAAGTAATTAAATTTTCTTTCTCTAGTTTGCAATAATTGTTTGAAGAAGTGAAGCTGTGCCACAAATCACTTTGGCAGCTACCAGTAACATGGGCTGTGAGTTGGATATTACATAGTCTCATCTGTCATCCTTTCTGATGTCAGTCAAGGAAAACTTTAAGAGAAAAGATCTGCTTGGAGAGGCAGGAGGTTGGTGCAGGGAGGGACATCCTGCCTATGCTCTAGGTCTGCTGCGCAACTACTGCTGTGGATTTCCAGTGCTTTCTGAATTGGTTTCTTTTGTCTTTTCATCTCATAATCCTATTTTTCACCTAAATTGGCAAACCTGGGTCCCACCTTATTCCAATACCACAATATATTGTCTGTGTTTTCCTGGGCCACTAGACTTACCTCTCTCAGCCTCAATTGTCTCATCTGTGAAATGGGCATAATGATACTGCCTATCTAGTATAGTTTTGTTTCATCTTGCCTTATGAGGATTAACTCGTGAAATTCAGATAACATTAATAGTGCATTCAGTCTATCATTCATTCAATAATTATTTATTTTATATGACCAACTCCAACACTGCATAGATTCAATGTTAAATGATGGCTACTTTTTTATCATTATTATTAATGAACATTTCATGTTTTAATATATACTAGGAAAGATGTTAGAAGTGAAAAGGAACCAAAAATTAGCAGAACAGTATCCTTAACTCTCCTTCAAAAGTAGTAACCATGTTGGCATATAAAATCTACCTTCTCCAAACGTAAAGAAATTAAGGCAGGAAGAGACTGAAAAACATCCACATTTCTACAGCAAATAGCAAAGGTTTTACTCAAAGCCAGCTTAGTGCTATATCTTTTGGACTTAAGCAAATACCGTGCTCTGTAATAGTATAAGAAGAAAATGTGGGCCGGGTGTGCTGGTTCACACCTGTAATCCCAGCACTTTGGGAGGCTGAGGCAGGTGGATCATGAGGTCAGGAGTTCGAGACCAGCCTAGCCAAGATGGTGAAACCCCATCTCTACTAAAAATACAAAAATTAGCTAGGCACAGTGGCATTCTGGAATCCCAGCTGCTTGGGAGGCTGAAGCAGGAGAATCGCTTGAACCCAGGAGGCTGAGGTTGCAGTGAGCCGAGATCATGCCACTGAACTCTAGCCTGGGTGACAGAGCAAGACTCTGCCTCAAAAAAAAAAAAAAAAAAAAAAAAGAAGAAGAAGAAGATGTGGACAATTCTAAATAAAACTGTTCAAGTAGCTTTTCAAAGACCACACCAGCATGAAAGTTTGATGAAAGGAAAAAAATCCATAGGTGAAAATGTCTATCTGAAATATGGACATGTCTTCTGCAGGCCGATAAATTGTTCTTATTACAAACCCAAACAGTTTTCAGCAGATTTGTGAGTCATTAAAAATATATGAGTGATATCTGATCAGACGCCAGATTCTGCTCTTCAGTCATGTTTGATTTTGCAAGCAAAGATTAGCCCATAAAAGGAACAGTCCCTATTCTTCTTAGAAGAGAGAAACTCTGCCACACCTTACCAACTATGTGCCTTTATTAAAATCTGTATATGTGCAAGTTATAAAGTCACTTTGTATACATTTTTAAGGAATTGCTTTATATCTATTACCTGTTGTTTCTGGTATTTTCCCCTAAATGTTAGGGGAAATGTTAGATAGATATTTTTAGAAAAATATCTATCTCCTTATCTCTTTCATAAACTTGCCATGGTGAATCACTAATTCAGTGTTTCTGCAATACATTACAGAAGGGTAATTTAATCTGCAGAGGTCAAACAAATCCCTTGAGATGAAAACTTGTCAAAAAGCTATAGATTTATTTCCAAGACAAGCAACAGACAGCACATAGTTTACTACGGTGTTAGATGGGGATTGTCTACCTGATGACTTCTTATTGCAGGCCTGGGGATGAGGAGGAATTTCAGAGAAAGGGGACCAGACAGTCGTGTAGGAGATGGGTGGAAGAAATTGATAATAACAATATACAACAATAATATTGGCAGCTACCATTTATTGCATGTTCACTCATTCCTAAGAAGCATATTACATGTTTTACAAGAACCTAGTTCACACACACGCACACACACACACACCCCTCTGAAAAAATGCTAGTGTATTTTATTACATCTGAGAAGATTGTGGCTCCCCATGGCCAGACAGCAAATAGGTGATGGAACTTCAATTTAGACATCACTCCAAGGACCACATTCTCAACAACTGTGTTACAAATTTTGCGAAACTAAATTTGTTCTGAAGTCTGTCTCCTTTTTCCATTCATCTTGGGCATTCAGTAGCTTAAAGCCACACAGGCCAGGTGGGGTACAGTGGACAGTGGAGATACTCAGATGGAGCAGATCTGTAGCCCAGACCTGATGCACAGCGTCCACTCCATCTACACATGCCAGGGCTTTGAAGAAACCCATATTCTAAAGAATGTGGGTTTAACTTAAATTTCTATTAGATTACCAGATACATACTCTAGAAGAAGTACAATTCCATTAAATAGGAACTTGCCCCAAATATATTTTGCCTGTTCTCTCTTTGTCTAATAGCTTGTCTTTAGCACTACTTTGCCAAATATTTAAATAAACTAATTTTTAATGAAAACTGCCTTTATTAAATAATTTGCAGTCCCCATGTTTATAAGCCTCCACAGTATTTCCTTTTTTGGCTAACATCAGATAGCTTTCTAGGTCACCTATTCCTTAGAAATAACTCCACAGAGACGGTAAATAGCCAATTGAACCTTAACACCTTCTCCCTCACAGTGTCCTGCTGAAAAACAAAGTAAATTAATTGTGACTCCAGACAACTCGAACCTCATTGTGTTTCACCCCACTGGCAGGCACTCTAGAGTCCTGTGTAGTTGTGTATTGTGTAAACTATATATACTTTATTTCATTTTTCTTCTAAATAAACCAAATATCTGGGTATAGGTATTAAATTTAATTTATTTTGGCTACAATCAAAAGTTTCTTTGTTCTTACAGGGATTATAAAGTCAATGTGTTTCTTCTGTTTTAAACAATTCAATGATGTTTGATGCAGACAGGATATTGTTTGGTTGGGAATATCTTTGACCCTCCTTCCTCAGCTAAAGAGAAAGAAATGGGTCTCTGGAAGGAATTACGGCATGGGCGCTGTGCCCTAGATATGCTGAAGCATCATTAAGTTTTAGGTGCATGGCTTATGGGTCTTCATTTCTGTCTGAAAGTTACAAAACTAATTTTTTTCTTTCTTCCAAGGATTGAAGTTCATTCAGCTAATACAGAAGACATGCCCCTTCACTGATAACACTAATACAAAAAAAGTCTGTAACAAGATCCATTCTCAGCAATACTCTCTTTGAAAAATAGGCAACTTAATCTATCCACAGTGAATATGACCAAATTCTGAAGAACGAATCAAATATTCAAATCTACTAGAATTTTAATTTGAACGCTTATCTGCCCAGTGGTAAATTATTAAAAATTCGTTGCTGACTTTGTCAGCTTTTAAGATAATCTCCTGAATACAGTAGGCACTAGTTATGGAAACGCACATGCAGAACTTGTCCCGTCACACACACCCCCATCTCCCACCTGTGCTTTCCGTCTTGTTGGGTCAGCTCCAGGTTAGTCTTTCTTACCCAGAAAAGTGAACATGAGAAATTAGAATTAGAAACCAGTCTGCATTCGTGGTGGAGCCAAGCATAGTAAGGTGGGCTCTGTTTTGAGGGCAGGAAGCCCTATGGGATGTGTGGTGGTTAGGTTGAAGAAGGTGACAGGGACAGCGAGCCAGCAATGGGACTATGTGGATAAGTGAAAGAGAGAGGGTTTTCTTGTTTGTTTGTTTCTTTGTTTGTTGTTTGCAAAGTTGTAATTGTGAGAGATTAAAGAAAAACACAGAATAGCTGCATCTATAGTTTGGAGAAACTGAAAATGCTTGATGTGAAACAATATAACTTTTAAAATGTTTGCTAAACATTAAGGATATATTAAAACTACCCAAGGCCCACCCGCCACAACTGTGATATTTCTTGAGACTACCAGTAAGAATTTTAATGGTTTTCCATTATATTTTTCCGTCAGACTATTGCTGTTTCTATGAATGAGACATCTTACAACATCAACCCTCATTATTTTTAGGTTGTGCTGGTCACTTTTAGAACAATGGCTTCCTACAGTCCCTCTAGTTCTTTCTTCTCCTCCAAAAGCAAAATACTACTACTAATAATAGGCATTGTCTTTGAAAAGAGTATTTGCCTATGATTAGGTCTCTTTTGGATACTCAAAGCTTTAATGACTTACATTAAAGAGCTAATTGAAATTGACAAGAAAACCACTGAATGTTAATAGGTAAATAATAAAAGTAAAAATTTCATAAAAGAGGAACAAACACTGTAAACATGTATGATTTAATTTTAGTATTAAATTTAAAAAACATTTATAGGACATACGATTACTTGAGAAATACATGCACACGTACACACACACATACACACACATACGCATTTCAGAGTTATTTCCACATTCATGTCTGGTTTCTCAGTATCACTGGTCTCTTTCCTTGGAGTTGCCCCATTTCCCACAATTCTCCTCTTGTCAGGACACCAGAATCTTTCTCTCACTGCTACTGTAAACCAGGAAGTAAGCACATGAGCTATGTTGGGCCACACAGATGCATGTTCCTGTGAATTTGGCTCTTTTCTATGACAGAAAGACAGAAGAAATGACTGGAGTTCATTCATGACAGCTATGACTACAGAGTATTTCATGCCTTTATAACCTTCTTATTAGCTACCAATTCGTCTTTGACCTCGCTTAGAATACCATCTCAAATACATCTAACAAATTATCTTTTCAGTTAAATTAGCTAGAGTTTATTTGTACTGCCTGCGTGCAAATAACCATAGCTACATATAAATGTTTGTATTGCATTTTAAAACTCACTTTTCTTCTAAATGATCTGATTCATTGTGCAAACAGCATTGACACTTAAATGTCATGAAATGCCATTTCACATATACGTTATCACAGCAAACAGCTAATTAAGATACAGTAGTCATAATAGAGTCATTCTGTAAATGTGTATATACAGTTTGTGGACGGGTTTGCAACTTCCTCATCGTCAGCCTGTTCTAGAATCATACATTTTGTTAATTTCTCCATTGAGAGCTTTGCCAGAGGAGAATCCCTAAGAGTGAGTGGGCTGAGAGGTACTTATTTGGGCATGCAAGGATCTGAACTTTATCTTCTACCTTTTTTGCCAAGCAAAGACTTTTGCCAAGCTAGTGTAGAGATTAGCATCATTATTGATTTGGCACTTGTTAGAAATGCATGGCCACAGGCCATACACTTGACCTGCTGAAACATAGTCTGTATTTCCAGATATTCCATAGGATATGTGTTTATATGTTAAAGTTTAAGATATTTTATTCACTTCACTTTGCATTTAAAATTTTATAATTCACTACTTTGGCCTCCATTCTAAATATATTACTAGATACCTATATATAGGTCTTTTTCAAACCACTTTAATATCAATTTTGTCGTTGTATTTTCTTAATAATCCGGATAGGTATGGGCAGATATTCTGGAAAAGCAACAACTGAAACCTAGATAAGCTGACAGATGAGGTCACCAACTGTTCAGTGGTACAATGAGAATTAGCACACAAGAGTCTTCACTTAAAGAGTTGCTACTGGGCAATCTAAATGAGAATCATTTTAGCGGCAACTCCTTTAATTGGTTTATTCAACAACTAATTGTACCCATCCATGGGCCAGGCTCTTATAACTTCAATAATCAGCTGTTTCATTTGTTGGACTGTTCTAACTTTTATAAAATCCTGTGATTTGACATGTGCTTCTTATATCTTTGACTGCAGACAGAAAAGAATATTTGAATATTTTCCCACAACAGCCCTTCAAATATTGAAAAAGAGTTATCTTGTTCCTTATTGCATCTTTTCTTGTCCAGGGCAAGTTATTTAAATCACTCTCCAATGACACATTATCTAAATCTCTCATCTTGGCCATTCCTATTAAGAACACTCAGAGTATGTGGGGCTCTTTAAAAAATAGTTCAAATAATTTATTATAGTCTGACAAATATAAAACAGAAAAGAATAATTACCTCCATGAATCCAGACATTCTTCTTTTATTAAGGCTGTCTAATTGTTAGTCTGCCTTGGTAACAATAATATAATATTTTTGGCTTACACTGAGACTGTATCTTCATTTTAATATAAACTTTTCTCATGTCAGATTTCTGTCATTCTACCTCTAAGCTAATACTTTGGTTATTGTTGTTGGTGGTTTATTTTGTGTCCCTAAATACAGAACATCAATTCTTGTTCAGTGATACCATATCTGCTGTAAACCATCGTTCCAGACCAAGAAAGTCATTTGAAATCTTGGTTGAATTATGAAGACAAGACTGTTGGGACAGATTCTTCCACTCTGAGACAATCAGAGTCAAATTTTCCCTCACTCTCACAAACAAGTAGTACATGTCCAAATAAATCTCCACAGGTCTTCCTAATAACAACCATCATCATTTCAGTAGAACCCATATCCCTACTAAGAACTGTTAAGATTTTGAGAGGCCAGTTACACAGTCTTCAAAGTTAAAATCGAGTAATAGCAGATTCAGATGAGCATCACAATATAAGCTTCATTGCTTACAAAACTAATTGGGCATTGCAATTTATAGCAGAGGCCAAAATTGACTTTTGGCTTGTGTATACCTCCACTCCTTGTCCCTCATAGAGGCTACCCTCCTGTGCTGATGCCTGGGAGACAGGAGAAGAGAGAACACATTTAGTCTGCAAGTAGGAAGCTTAAAATCGGAACCAAAGAGATGCAAGGAAAGGGCCAGTTTCATTGGACAGAGCCCCTTTCCCTAACCTTACTCATTAGATTAATTACTCTACCTCCTGTAGGGAGAACCACTAAGGGAGGGAGGGGCCGGAATGTTTCTCCAAAATGTTATCTGCTGGGGAATGCAGTGGAAGTCACCTCCCCAGAAAATGGAAGGACCAAAGCAATATGTCTTCCCTATCAAGAAGTCCTGAAACAGGGTATTTATTCTGCCAAGCAGGCTGTTTGCCATTTCTTGCATGTGATCTGTTTATTTCTTCCTTTAATCCTTTGCAAATACCACTGCTTGATTACAATCCTTCCCATCCCTACCAAAACAAAATCTCCTGTGGAGGGATTATATTATTTTAGATAGCAAATGTGGAACGACCTGA
Organism: Theropithecus gelada; assembly: GCF_003255815.1. Taxonomy (NCBI): domain Eukaryota; kingdom Metazoa; phylum Chordata; class Mammalia; order Primates; family Cercopithecidae; genus Theropithecus; species Theropithecus gelada. The sequence continues at coordinate 35,879,621 of NC_037672.1, forward strand.
AAATCACTACTTTAAACTTAAATTTGTTTCAAAGGCAGACACACCAACTTCGAATAGCTGCTTATCAGATGGAATAGGGCTCTAAGGTATATAGGTGATCAAAGTGCTCACTCTACATTAATAAAACACAGATTAGAGGCAATTCTAATTCTCTGTTCAGCCTTTTTGGAAAAAATTAACATTCCACCAAAACGTCAATGCAGATATTAATCAATGTATATACTTAGAAAAAAAGGAAAGTAATGGTATGCTACTAAAGATTTCAAGAATAAAATTCTAGGTAAATGTAGTTATTGACCATGCTGAAACTTTAAAAAGGTATTGATTTAAAGTAATTTAACTCTGAGTTTTTGTTTTCCTTACTGTAGTTCCAAAAATTGAAAATTCACTCAATCATATAATAGGGTTGATTCCATGTCTTGACTATTGTGAATAAAGCTGTAATGAACATTAGAACACAGATATCTCTCTGAGATCCTGATTTCATTTCCTTTGGATACACATCCAGATGTTGGATTACAGGATTATATGCTAGTTCTATTTTTAATTTTTTAAGGAACTTTCATACTGTTTTCCAAAATTGCTATAATAATTTACATTCCCACCACCAATGTACAAAGGTTCCCTTTTCTCTACATTCTTGCCAACAAATATTTTTCATCTTTTTGGTACTAGTTATTCTAACAGATAATATTTCATTGTGATTTTCATTTGCATTTCCCTGATGGTTAGTGATGTTGAGCAGATTTTCATTTATCTGTTGGCCATTTGTCTGTCTCCTTTTGAGAAATGTCTATTCAGTAGGGTTCTTTGAACATATTTTAGGTTATCTGCTTTCAGAATTTATTGTATACTTTAAAATTGCTGAGAGATTAGATCTTAAATGTTCTCACTACAAAAACATGATAAGTATGTGAGGTGATGGATATGTTAATTGGATGATTTAATCATTTCACAATGTATACAGATGTCAAAATGCCACATTGTACCCCATAAGTATAAATATTTTTCAGCTATAACTTAATAAAGCAGAAAATATTGTAGACCAGGGATCTGCAAATACTTGTTAATAAAGTAGAATGTGAATATTTTAGGCTTTGAGATTCATTTAGTTCTTATCAAGACTACTCAACTCTGCTCTGCCATTTCACTGAGAAAGCAACTGGTTATTCACAATACAATTTTCAGATTGTGTCCCCCTAAAATGACCATCTTTTATCTAGATTGTTTAACATTTGTCTCTTAAACATATTTTAATATTTCTACTATTGAAAAGGGCTTTCCAACTTCTGGAGGTTTTATGTCATTTATGCTTAGCAAAAACTTTTCTTTTTTCCCAAAGCAAAAAAGAAGTCTCTTGATTATTAATAAAGTTGAATTATTTTGGACATAGTGAATATAACAATGCATAGACCGAGCTTTACTTCATAAAGATACACAGCATGATCTCACAGTGTGCACATTTAAAAAGCCAAGAGAGGGAATATTAAATGTTTGATTAAAGATTTATTATATAAAAATTATTTCCTTGAGAAGACCTGGAATTGTGAAGAAACACTGTGTCAACTAAGAAAACCCTGTTGTTTCAACTGCAGAGTTTTAAGAAATATCTGCTTTATGTCCTTAATTTGTATCTTAAGATGCCTCTTCTATAACTCTACTTGACAAGATAATAAATAAAACAGTGGGGAGAAACATAATAAGATAGTAAATTATTATTAATGTCAGTAAAATATCATGTTATATAATGTTAATAATTTTAAAATATATTATATAACTAATATTTTAATGGGTATTAATATAATAATTAATATTATTATTATTAAAAAGACAGACATAAAGACATATGTACATATTCCTGGGTCCAGAGATATCAGTCTTAATCTAATGATTGAAAAGAAACTTTTGTTGGAAGATAAAGATTCTAATTTATATTTGGAAGTAAAATGAAAACTTTTCTTATTTTAGCTATGGATATTTTCTCGCTATGATCCAGGTTAAAAATACTATTTTTTTTTCTTTGTCTCAGTTCTTTCCCCAAAGAAACATGTAGGAAGGAAGAAACAGTAATGTTTGCAGAGGAAGACTGCATTCATCTTACCATTTCCTTCTAGAGGTTTTGCCCTACTGCTTGTTAACCGATGTCAGCTGTAGTTGAAACAGTGATGAAAAGCTCTGCAACTCTCCAATGTTATCGCGGATTACTAAGAAATGTAGGGTGATCAGGAATGGTATTCTCTGTTAAGTACTGATAACAGTGAGCTACATTAGATCAGCTAAATGAGTTAGCTACCCAAAGACATGGTTAAGACTTTGTATTTTGTTAACTGTAGAAGAGTGAAGAAGAGGAAAAGATGCGCAAGCGAGGTGAGTCGTCTCAGCTTGTTGGAAAGCCTGGCACGTAGGAGCACCAAGTGTGGTGTGCAGAGAGATGGTTGTGTCAGTGAACAGCAGTTTGAAGGATTTCCTAGTGAAGGTTAGAAAGTGTTTCTGAAAAACATAGCCCACCTGCAATCTATGGAAGCATCACTAAGACTAATTATTTAAAAATGGAGTTTGTGCTTCCCACTCCAGAATGACTCAACTAAAAGCTCTGGAAATACAGCCCGGGAATATGTCCTTCTTTTTACTTATCTCTAGATGAATTTTATTCATGTGAAAGCTTGAAAAGCACTGAAGCAGTGGTTCCTGCTTTAGAATTTTCTGCTGCCCCATCCTCCATTAGAGATTTGAAATAGCGACCCATTGGGCCTCAGGAAGGTCATGAACTGATTTGAAAAACAGCTTCTCCAACTTCATGTGCACCAAAACAGAGGTCTTTTGTCACCTTCGAGTTGTTGAGCTTGGTAAATCAAAAATTCCATGAATTATATATAAACTCTGCAGTGTTTGAGTATTTTTCTGGAGTGAAGACCTTTAATTTTCATCTGATTTTCAAATGGTTTTCTAGCTTCCTCCAGAATCTAAGAAACACCGCTCTAAAGGAATCAAACTAATCCAATTGCAATTAATTAATTCTACAGGAAACTTATTTTTCACCAACCACCAGAATGCTTGTAAATTTAAATTAGACTTCCAATCTAAGTGTATTTTTATTTTTGGCAATAAATTGTACCTGCTCACCCTTCTAGACACTAAGCCTTAGGTAATGTTATTTGCAATGACCATTGACAAATCTATCAGCAGTAAATGAATTGAACAGAATATGTTCATGTATTTGACAAAACCAATTAGACAAGAGGGTGTTCACGCATTTCCTGGGCAAGCTCACACTTCTTAATGGTATAATCAGTTTTGATCTTTTAGTGACCCAGTGAGAAAACAGGTTTAAGATGCTTTTCATGCATCTGCTACCACTGACTCTTACTTCCCTGAAAAAGGATACTTTGGTCACACATTCTTACAAAACCTTCCAAAAAACAGCACTGTGAATTCAAAAGGGCAGCTGCTGCTTACTCTCAGGGGCAATAATATTTCCCACAATCCTTCTCAAGTTGATGCCCCTATGATTCAGAGGATGATTTTAGTGGCTTCTTGCATTAGCCTTATCAACATGTTCTATTTTCCAACTTGCTTTTATCATGCTAACTCCATAATCAATAAATGAGGCACAGTTTGAAAGATACTTTTTACTGGCAATAAATGAAGAAAATGTTTCTGTAAGAGACAAATGACTTACTCACATTTATGTTATGTACCAAATTATATATATGCATATTATACACACATATGTACAGACCCCTAGTTAAACACAATTTATATTATTTTGAAATAGATAATTGCAAATATATTACTTGATAAATTATTAGGTCATTTAGATTCATACACTAAACCGCAGATTAGCAATCTGAATTGCAATCTCAAAGAAATATTATGATTTCCACATTTACCTCAATTGTGCAAAGATGAGAATATTCAATGTCTCCAAATCAAACAGTTGTCAGAGAATTCCACTATATAGGTTAGCTATAATTCATAAACTAAAATAGAAAAAGAAGAGGAAAAGAAACTCAATGAATCCTACCTCATTTACACCATCACAGCAATACCAATAAGGGATCCATACTAAAGCAACAGAGCATTTCAGATGTCAGGATATTATTAAAAAATGGCCCAAACCCTTTGAAATCTTACGGTCATCCATGCAGTAAATGACTTATTTTTATGTGAAAATAAATCTACACAATAACTTTAGAGTCAGATGTGATACAATTTTAAAGAAAACAATTATTCTACCTAGCTTATCTAAGTTAATGAAATGAAGTAAATATGCCATTCTTCAGCTGATTGTTCACTGAATGCATGTATTACAAAAAAGGAAAGCTCCAAAATCGATCATCCAAGCTTCTACTCTGGGAATCTAAAGAAATAAGAAAAATATAAATTCAAAGCCAACAAAGAAAAATTAAAAATAAAAATTATAGGAGAAAGAAAAAAAGCCATATGATTATACCATCGACGCATAAAAAGAACTGGCAAAATCCAACATGCATTTATGGTAAAATAAGAACAAACCACCCTCAGAGCTAGCAGAAAGAAGAAGAAGAAAAAAGTAACAAAGAGCAGATCAGAATTAAACGATATTGAAACCAAAAAAAAAAAAAAGAAATACAAAAGATAGATCAACAAAATAAAAAGTTGGCTCTCTCAAGTGACAAACACAGTTAATGGACTGCTAGCTAGATTAACCAAGAAAAAAAAAGATTCAAATAAGCACAATCAGAAATGATAAAGGTGACATTACAACTAATACCACAGAAATATGAAAGATCATCAGAGACTACTAAGAGCACCTCCATGCACACAAACTAGAAAACCTAGAGGAAATGAGTAAGTTCCTAGAAATATACTACCTCCGAAGATCGAACCAGAAAGAAATAGAAACCAAGAACAGACCAATAACAAGTAGTGAAACTGAAGCAATAATTAAAAAAAAAATTCCGAGCAACAAAAAAAAAATCCCAAGACAATATCGACTTACAGCCAAATGTTACCAGACATCATACAAAGAAGAACTTGTACCCATCATCCTGAAATTGTTTGCAAAAATCGAGAAGGAAGGAATTCTCCCTAACTCACTGTATGAAGCCAGTATCACCCTGATTCCAAAGCCAAGCAAGGACATAAGAATGAAGGGAAACTACAGGCCAATATTCCTGATGATCTTAGATGCAAAAGTCCTCAACAAAATACTAGCAAACCAACTCCAACAACACATCATAAAGATAGCATACTGTATTAGTCTGTTCTCATGCTGCTAATAAAGACATACCGGAGACTGGGCAATTTTAAAAAGAAAGAGGTTTATTGGACTTGACACTTCCACATGGCTGGGGAGGCCTTACAATCATGGCAGAAGGCAAGAAGGAGCAAGTCACATCTACGTGGGTGGCAGCAGGCAAAAGGAGAGCTTGTGTAGAGAAACGCCCATTTTTAAAACCATCAGATCTTGAGAGACTCATTCACTATCAAGAGAACAGTGCAGGAAAGACTTGCCCTCATAATTCAGTCATCTCCCACCAAGTCCCTTCCACAACACGTGGGAATTATGGGAGCTACAAGATGATATGTGGGTGGGGACACAGCCAAACCATATCATATACCATGGTCAAGTGGGGTTTATTCCAGGGATGCAAGGATGATTTAACATAAAAATCAGTAAGTGTGATTTACCATACAAAGAAAACTGAAAACAAAAACCTTATGATCATCTCAATAGGTGAGAAAAAATTATTTGATAAAATTTAGTATCCCTTCATGATAAAAATTCTCAACAAACTAGACACCAAAGGAACATACCTTAGAATAATAAATGCCATATATGACAAATCATAGTCAACGTTATAGTGAATGAGGAAAACTTGAGCACATCCTTTCTATGAACTGTAATAAGACAAGGATACCCGCTCTCACCACTCCTGTTCAACAAAGTACTGGAAGTCCTAGCTAGAGTAATCAGGCAAGAGGAAGAGATAAAAGGCATCCAAATTGAAAAAGAAAAGTCAAATTATCTCTGTTCACTAACTGATATGATATTATACCTGGAAAATGCTAACAACTCTTCAAAAGACTCCTGGATTTTATAAGTGACTTCAGTCAGGAGTTGGATACAAAACTGTTGTAGAAAAATTAGTAGCATTTCCATATACCAATAACAATCAAGCTGATAGCCAAATTGAGAACTCAATCCCATTTACAATAGCCATGCAAAAAAAATAAAATATCTACACATATATTTAACTGAAGAGGTAAAATATTTCTACAAAGAGAACTACAAAGCACTGACTAAAACATTATAGATGACCTAAACAAAGGAAAAAACATCTCATACTCATGGATTGGGAGAATCTATGTTGTTAAAATGACCACAGTGCTCAAAGAAATCTACAGTTTCAGTGCAATTCCTATTAAATTACCAATGTCATTTTTCACAGAATTAGAAAAAAAAAAATCCTAAAATTCACATGGAAGCAAAAAAAGGGCCCAAATAGCCAAAACAGTCCTAAACAAAAGGAAGAAATCTGGAGGCATCACATTACCTGACTCCAGTTTATATTACAAGGGTATACTACGCAAAACAGCATGTGACTGGTATAAAAAGAGACGCATACATCAATGGAAAAGAATAGAGAATCTAGAAATAAAGTGAGATACCTAAAACCAATTGATGTTCAACAAACTTGACAAAAATATACACTGGAGAAAGGACACATTGTTTAATAAATAAGGCTGGGAAAATTGAATAGCAATATGGAAAAGAATGAAAGTCTCATGGTGTAACATTCATGAAACACATATGTCTCACCAAGTACAAAAATTAACTCAAGATGAATTAAAAAATTAAATGTAAGACTCAAAACTATAAAAATCCTAGAAGAAAACCTAGGAAAAATTCCTCTGGACATTGGCCTAGGCAAAGAATTTATGAGTAAGTTCTTAAAACCAAATGCACCAAAAACAAAAATAGACAAATGAGACTTAACTAAAAAGCTTCTACACAGGAAAAAATAAATAAATAAGTGTAAACAAGCAACCTGCAGAATGGGAAAAATATTAGCAAGCACCGCATCTGCCAAAAAGTTCATATCAAGACTCTACAAGAGACTCAAGTAACTCAACAAGAAAAAATAAACCCATTAAAAATTGATCAAAGGATATAAAGAGACATTTTTTCAAAGAAGTCAGCTAAGTGACTAAAAAACATGAAAAAATGCTCAACATCACTAATCATCAGAGAAATGCAACTTATAAACCACAATGTGATACCATCTTAACACCAGTCAGAATGGGTATTATTAAAAAGTCAAAAGTTGGCCTAAAACTGATCAGTGGTATGTGGCTGGCAAGATGGCAGAATAGGGACAGCTTCGTTTTGCAGCTCTCAGTGAGCTCAACACAGAAGGCAAGTGTTTTCTGCATTTCCAACTGAGGTACCTGCTTCATCTCATTGGGACTGTTTAGACAGTGGGTGCAGCCCACGGAGGGTGAGCCAAAGCAGGGTGGGGCATCACCTCCTCTGGAAGAGCAAAGGGTTGGGGAACTCCCTCCCCTACCCAAGGGAAACCCTGAGGGATCCTGTTGTGAAGGACAGTGCTATCTAGTCCAGATACTACACTTTTCCCATGGTCTCACAACCCACAGACCGGGAGATTCCCTAGGGTGCCTATACCACTAGGGCCCTGGGTTTCAAGCACAAAACCAGGCCACCAATTGGGCAGACAACGAGCTGGGTGCAGAATTTATTTTTCATACCCCCGTGGTACCTGGAATGCCAGCAAGACAGAACTGTTTACTCTCCTGGAAAGGGGGCTGAAGCCAGGGAGCCAAGTGGTCTAGCTCAGCAGATCCCACCTCCATGGAGCTCAGCAAACTAAGATCCACTCACTTGAAATTCTCGCTGCCAGCACAGCAGTCTGAAGATGACCTGGGACACTCGAGTTTGGTGGGAGGAGGAACCACCATTAATGAGGCTTGAGTAGGCAGTTTTCCCCTCATAGTGTAAACAAAGCCACTGGGAAGTTTGAATTGGGTGGAGCCCACCACAGCTCTGCAAAGACACAGTAGCCAGACTGCTTCTCTAGATTCCTCCTCTCTGGGCAGGGCATTTCTGAAAGAGAGGCATCAGCCCCAGTCAGGGGCTTATAGATAAAACTCCCATCTCCCAGGGACAGAACACCTGGGGAAAGGGGCAGCTGTGGGCGCAGCTGCAGCAGACTTAAACGTTCCTGCCTGCCGGCTCTGAAGAGAGCAGCAGATCTCCCAGCACAGTGCTTGAGCTCTGCTAAGGGACAGGCTGCCTCCTCGAGTGGGTTCCTGACCCTCATGCATCCTGACTGAGAGACAATTCCCATCACGGGTCAACAGATACCTCATACAGGAGAGTTCTGGTTGGCATCTGGCAGGGGACCCTCTGGGATGAAACTTGCAGAGGAAGAAAACAGGCAGAAATCTTTGCTGTTTTGAAGCCTCTGTTGGTGATACCCAGGCAAATAGGGTCTGGAGTGGACCCCCAGCAAACTCCAGCAGACCTGCAGCAGAGTGGCCTGACTGTTAGAATGAAAACTAACAAACAGAAAGGAATAGCATCAACATCAACAAAAAAGACGTCCACACAGGCCTACCTTAAAAGAGCTCCTGAAGGAAGTACTAAACATAGAAAGGAACAGCCAGCACCAGCCACACAAAAACCCTATCTGAAGGTCACCAGCATCAAAGACCAAAGGTACATAAATCCATGAAGATGAGGAAAAACCAGCACAAAAAGACTGAAAACTCCAAAAACTACAACGTCTCTTCTCCTTCAAAGGATCACAACTCCTTACCAGCAAGGGAAAAAACTGAATGGAGAATGAGTTTGATGAATTGACAGAAGTAGGCTTCAGAAGGTGGGTAATAACAAACTCCACCGAGCTAAAGGAACATGTTCTAACCCAATGAAAGGAAGTTAAGAACGTTAATAAACAGTTACGGGAACTGCTAACTATAAGAACCAGTTTAGAGAAGAACATAAATGACCTGATGGAGCTGAAAACACAGCATGAGAACTTTGTGAAGCATACGCAAGTATCAATAGCTAAATTGATCAAGCAGAAGAAAGAGTATCAGAGAATGAAGATTAACTTAATGAAATAAAGTGTGAAGACAAGATTAGAGAAACAAGAATGAGAAGGAACAAACAAAGCCTCCAAGAAATATGGGACTATGCGAAAACACCAAACCTACATTTGATTGGTGTGCCTGAAAGTGATGGGGAGAATGGAATCAAATTGGAAAACACTCTTCAGGATATTATCCAGGAGAACTTCCCCAACCTAGCAAGACAGGCCAACATTCAAATTCAGGAAATACAGAGAACACCACAAAGATACTCCTTGAGAAGAGTGACCCAAAGACACATAATTGTCAGATTCACCAAGGTTGAAATGAAGGAAAAAATGTTAAGGGCAGCCAGAGAGAAAGGTCAGGTTATGCACAAAGAGAAGCCCATCAACTAACAGTAGATCTCTCAGCAGAAACCCTACAAGCCAGAAGACAGTGGGGGCAAATATTCAACATTTTTAAAGAAAAGAATTTTCAACCCAGAATTTCATATCCAGCCAAACTAAGCTTCATAAGCGAAAGAGAAATAAAATCCTTTACAGACAAACAAATGCTAAGAGATTTTGTCACCACCAGGCCAACCTTAAAAGAGCTCCTGAAGGAAGTGCTAAACATAGAAAGATACAACCAGTACCAGCCACTGCAAAAACATACCAAATTGTAAAAATCATTAACATTATGAAGAAACTGCATCAACTAATGGGCAAAATAAACAGCTAAAATCATAATGACATGATCAAATTCACACATAACAATATTAACCTTAAATGTAAATGAGCTAAGTGCCCCAAATAAGACACAGACTGACAAATTGGTTAAAGAGTCAAGACCCAGCAGTGTGCTGTATTCAGAAGACAAATCTCACATGCAAAGACACACATAGGCTCAAAATAAATGGATGGAGGAATATTTACCAAGCAAATGGAAAGCAAAAAGAAAAAGCAGGGGTTGCAATCCTAGTCTCTGATAAAACAGACTTTAAACTAACAAAAATCAAAAAAGACAAAGAAGGGCATTACATAATGGTAAAGGGATCAATGCAACAAGAAGAGCTAACTATCCTAAATATATATGTGCCCAATACAGGAGCACCCAGATTCATAAAGAAAGTTCTTAGAGACCTACAAACGGATTTAGACTCCCACACAATAATAGTGGGAGACTTTAACACCTCATTGTTGGTATTAGATCAACGAGACAGAAAATTAACAAGGATATTCAGAACTTGAACTCAACACTGGACAAAGCAGACCTAATACACATCTACAGAACTCTCCACCCCAAATCAACAGAATATACATTCTTCTCAGCACCACATAGCACTTATTCTAAAATTGACCACTAATTGGAAATAAAACACTCCTCAACAAATGCAAAAGAATGGAAATCATAACAAACAGTATCTCAGACCACAGCGTAATCAAATTAGAACTCAGGATTAAGAAACTCACTCAAAACTGCACAACTACATGATAACTGAACAACCTGCACCTGAATGACTACTGGGTAAATAACGAAATGAAGACAGAAATAAATACATTTTTTGAAATCAATGAGAACAAAGACACAACATACCAGAATCTCTGGACACAGCTAAAACCATGTTTAGAGGAAAATTTATAGCAGTAAATGCCCACAGGAGAAAGCAGGAAATCAACACCCTAACATCACAATTAAAATAAGTAGAGAACAAGAGCAAACAAATTCAAAAACTAGCAAAGACAAGAGATAACTAAGATCAGAGTAGAACTGAAGGAGATAGAGACACGAAAAAGCCTTCAAAAAATCAATGAATCCAGGAGCTGGTTTTTAGAAGAGATCACCAAAATAGATAGACTGCTAGTAAGACTAATAAAGGAGAAAAGAGAAAAATCATATAGACACAATAAAAAATGATACCACCACTGATCCCACAGAAATACAAACTACCATCAGAGAATACTATAAACACCTCTATGAAAATAAACTAGAAAATCTAGAAGAAATGGATAAATTCCTGGACACATACACCCTCCCAAGACTAAACCAGGAAGAAGTCAAATCCCTTAGTAGACCAATAACAAGTTTTGAAATTGAGGCAGTAATTAATAGCCTACCAACCAAAAAAAGCCCAAGACCAGATGGATTTAGAGCCGAATTCTACCAGAGGTACAAAGAGGAGCCGGTACCACTCCTTCTGGAAGTATTCCAAACAGTAGAAAAAGAGGGATTCCTTCCTAACTCAGATTCCTCCCTAACTCATTTGATGAGGCTAGCGTCATTCTGATACCGAAATCTGGCAGACACTACAAAAAAAAAAAAAAAATTTAAGACAATATCCCTGATGAACACCGATGTGAAAATCCTCAATAAAATCATGGCAAACCAAAACCAGCAGCACATCGAAAAGCTTATCCATGATAAGCTTTTTTTTAAGAACACAATCAAGTTTGGTTCATACCTGAGATGAGAGGTTGGTTCAACATATGCAAATCAATAAACGTCATCCATCAAATAAACAGAACCAATGACTAAAACCACATGATTATCTCAAGAGATGCAGAAAAGGCCTTCCATAAAATTCAACACCCCTGCATGCTAAAAACCCTCAATAAACTAGGTATTGATGGAACGTATCTCAAAATAATAAGAGTTATTTATGACAAACCCACAGCCAATATCACACCAAATGAACAAAAACTGGAAGCATTCCCTTTCAAAACTGGCACAAGAAAAGGATGCGCTCTCTCTCCACTCTTCAATGTATTATTGGAAGTTCCGGCCAGGGCAATCAGGCAAGATAAATAAAGGGTATTCAAATAGGAAGAAAGGAAGTCAAATTGTCTCTGTTTGCAGATGATATGATTGTATATTTAGAAAACCCCATCGTCTCAACCCCAAATCTCCTTAAGCTGATGAGCAATTTCAGCAAAGTCTCAGGATATAAAAATCAATGTGCAAAAATCACAAGCATTTCTGTACAGACAAACAGAGAGCCAAATAATGAGTGGACTCCCATTCACAATTGCTACAAAGAGAATAAAATACCTAGGAATACCTCTTCAAGGAGAACTGTAAGCTACTGCTCAAGAAAATAAGAGAGGACACAAACGAATGGAAAACCATTCCTTGCTCATGGATAGGAAGAATCAATATCGTGAAAATGGCCATACTACCCAAAGTAATTTACAGATTCAGTGCTATCCCCATCAAATTACCATTGACTTCCTTCACAGAATTAGAAAAAAACTACTTTAAATTTCATATGGAACCAAAAAAGAGCCCGTATAGACAAGACAATCCTAAGCAAAAAGAACAAAGCTGAAGGCATCATGCTAACTGACATCAAACTATACTACAAGGCTACAGTAACCAAAAGATCATGGTACTCATACCAAAACAGAGATATAGACCAATGGAACAGAACAGAAGCCTCAGAAATAATACCACACATCTACAACCATCTGATCTTTGACAAATCTGACAAAACAAGCAATGAGGAAAGGATTCCCTATTTAATCAATGGTATTGGGAAAACTGGCTAGCCATATGCAGAAAACTGAAACTGGACCACTTCCTTACACTTTATACAAAAATTAACTCCAGATTGATTAAAGAATCAAACCTAAGACTGAAAACCATAAGAATCCTAGAAGAAAACCTAGGCAATACCATTTAGGACATAGGCATGGGCAAAGACTTCATGACTAAAACACCAAAAGCAATGGCAACAAAAGCGAAAATTGGCAAATGGGATCTAATTAAACTAAAGAGCTTCTGCATAGCAAAAGAAACTATCATCAGAGTGAACAGGCAACCTACAGAATGGAAGAAAAAATTTTGCAATCCATCCATCTGACAAAGGGCTAATATCCATAATCTACAAGACACTTAAATAAATTTACAAGAAAAAGAAAACCAAACAGCCCCATCTAAAAGTGGGCAAAGGATATGAACAGACACTTCTCAAAATAAGACATTTATGCGGTCAACAAACATATGAAAAAAAGCTCGTCATCACTGGTCATTAGAGAAATGCAAATCAAAACCACAATGAGATACCATCTCATGCCAGTTAGAATAGTGATCATTAAAAAGTCATGACACAACAGATGCTGGAGATGATGTGGAGAAATAGGAACCCTTTTACACTGTTGGTGGTAGTGTAAATTAGTTAAACCATTGTGGAATACAATGTGGTGATTCCTCAATGATTTAAAACCAGAAATAACTTATGACTAGTAATCCCATTACTGGTTATATACCCAAAGGATTATAAAGAATTCTACTATAAAGACACATGCACATGTATGTTTATTGCAGCACTATTCACAATGGCAAAGAGTTGGAACCAACCCAAATGCCCATCAATGATAGACTGGATAAAGAAAATGTAGCACATATACACCATGGAATACTATGCAGCCATAAAAAGGATAAGTTCATGACCTTTGCAGTGACATGCATGAAGCTGGAAACCATCAATCTCAGCAAACTAACACAAAAACAGAAAACCAAACACTGCATGTTTTCACTTATAAATTGTAGTTGAACAAAGAGAGCACATGGACACAGGGAGGGGAACATTACACACCTGGGCCTGTCAGGGAGTGGGGGACTAGGGGAGGGATAGCATTAGGAGAAATACCTAATGTAGATGTCAGGTTGATGGGTGGAGCAAACCACCATGGCACGTGTATGCCTATGAAACAAACCTGCACGTTCTGCACATGTATACCAGAACTTAAAGTATAATTTTTTTTAAAAAGTCAAAAGTGAACAAATATTGGTGAGGATGTGGAGAAAAAGGTATACTTACAAACTGTTGGTGGGAATGTAAGTTAGTACAACCTCTATGGAAAACAGTATGGAGATTTATCAAAAAAACTAAAAAATAGAACTATCATCTGATCCAGCAGTCCTACTACTGGATATCTACCCAAAGGAAAAGAAATTATTATATCAAAAAGACAGCTGCATTTGTATGTTTATTACAACATGATTCATAATAGCAAAATCATGGAATCAAGCTAAGTGTCTATCAATGAATACTTAGATAAAGGAAAATGGGGTGTGTGTTATTTATATATATATATATCCTACTCAGCCATAAGAAAGAATGAAATCCTGCCTATTGAAGCAACATGGATGGAGTTGGAGGCCATTACTCTAAATGAAATAACTCAGAAATAGAAAATCAAATAATGCTTGTTCTCACCTATAAGTGGGAGCTAAACAATGAGTACATGTAGGTATACAGAATGGAATAATACACCCTGGGGACTCCAAAAGGTGAGAGGGCAAGACAGGGAAGAGAATTATAAAATTATCTATCTTGTACAATGTTTACTCTTTGAGCAACGGGTGCAATAAAAGCCCTGACTTCACCACTATGCAATATGTCCTTTTAACAAAAAGGCACTTGTATCATGTAAATCTATAAAATAATATCAAAATAACAAGATACTAAAATAATAAAATATTTCCTTTGGAATGGGCAGAAATTAGAAAATCATAACATCAAATTGTAAGTTTGTAAGAGAATAAAAACTACAACACATATTTAGGTCACACATAAACACATACAACATTACACATATTTAAGGATGCTTAAATATATAAAGACATTAAAGACATATATTTACACATTAGGGTGGATATCTGTGGTGAAAAAAATAAGCATCAAAATATTAATAAAAAATAAAAATAATAAAACTAGAAAGAAGCAGAGACCAACGATGACAATATACCATGAATTGAGAAATCTGATAAATTCAACTTCATCCCTTCAGTCTAAATATTAAGATAAAAAAATTCAAGAAATACAGCAAAAAAAACTTTATAATTGGAAATTGAGAGAAATTATGTGCTGTTTTCAAAGTGGTAGATGAATGATATATCTAAATGTCCCAGCACAAGCTGTTTCAGTGAAAGTCAGGATAGGAGTTGAACTCAAGATAGGAGAAAGTAATTGAGCAATCAAAGCGTGCAATTATAGAGTCAATGCCAAGGGGCTAGAAATCTGACAGAAGTAGAGAATAAAGGAAAAGTTTAGAAGTTTGAAAGTTTAAATGAGGCACAATGGTATCATGAAAAGTTTTTAAATGTCTTGATTCTGTTTTTGCAGTGGAAATGTTCAGTGAAGAAGTATGACAGGAGAACTTCTAAATGAGAATTTTAAAAGCTGAAATGGTTTTTATTAATTATAGTAGAGAAACTATACAGAAATCTAATTTCGAAATGTTAAATAGTAAAAGAATGTCAGAACATATCAAAATAAAAAATAGTTATAGAAATCATTCAAATCATTGATAATAAAATTATCCATAAAGCACAAGAGAGAAAATTAAGAAGAAATATTGTGCAGTGGTTAAGACTAAGGGTTTGGTATTGGAAAGGTCAGATTTGAATTTAGGCTTGCCTTCACATTTATTCACTAAGACACTGGTGTGGCCTTGAGTAAAAACTTATCAACTCAGTACTATCTCTTTAAATGGAAGTTGGAAGGATGAAATGAAGTAATGCAAATAAATTCCTAGCACATGGTAAGTATCACTATCAGTAGCAACAGTATTTTGAGAGACAGTATCCATACTTAATTTATCTTGGTTTCACCCACAACACCAAATAGAGCCTCTAGGAAATGTTTAAATATCCAAATGGGAGAAAATCAATTAATTACTATAAATACATTAAGGATGGCTAGATAGGTAGATAGACACATGGATGCATACACAGGGTGAAAGAAGGGTACATAAGAAATAATCTGTTACAGGATTATTTAAAGAAAATAAAGAAGTCAGAATATCAGTGAAATGATGAACGACTATTGTCCCAGAAGTCAAAATAAAAGAAAGTGCTATGGAGAAAAAGCTATTTATTCTAAATATTTAGCACTTTAAAAATGACTCTAAACACTTTGTAATTCTAAACAAATACAAAAGTTAATAGCTGAATGCCAACTATGTGTCAAGCACAGTGTGATAATGTGGATAGTATCATTTTTAGTTTTCATATAAGAACATTGAAGCCTAAGAAAGAATAAAAAATTTACCCAAGGTCACACAATGATTATCCAATTTCAAGTTGAGAGCTCCTTCAGGTACATAAAGTACATTTTACCATTATGTGTTAGTGTTTGAATTTGTTCTTCATGAAGATTTGGTGGGACGAAGTCTTTGTCAATGCTAAAAGAGTAATGCTTTATGAGGGAAAAGTTTGCCAGGAGCACCAAGATTATTCACATTTGGATGTGTGGGTGGGAGAACTCAGGAACATCTGCTGCCCCTCCACGGGCCAGTGCACAGCACTATACAAATGCAAAATGTTCTTTTTTTTTTTTTTTTTCTTTTTTAATGAACAACCAGTCCCAAAGGAATCACCGAAGGGATAAGGCAGACTTTAAATTGAACCACAAAATCATTTCAAAGCTAATTAGAAGCTACAAATGTGGGGGGCAAATTTTCAATGCAGTGTTCATAAAGTGAGAAAAGAATGAATTGGCAGGCTGTGTTCTATCCACAGACAGACCATATTAGCCAGCCCAGCACCGCTCACACTTTTGTTTGACTAGCACGGCCTTCATTCACACTCAAGAAGTAATTAAAGAGTATAACCCACCTCTCTAATAATTGTAAAATGTCCCCTTAGAGTAGGCAATCGTTACATGAAGAACTGTATCTCAAAGCAAAAAGAGGTTGAGAAATTATAGCTGAGTCTACCTGTTGACATTAAGGACTCTGTGGAGTCAGAGATCAGAGAAGCCTCAGCCAAAATCCCACCCAGCATCTGTTTTCAAGACAGATGAGTAAAAAGAAGACATGAAAATAAGAGGTTGAGAGGCTCTGTGGGATCATAGCCTTATAAAACCATGGTTTTATATTCCATATGTGAGAGACGTTTGCTAACCACCGCACTGCTTGTGTTCACATCCAAAGACACCATAAGCATCTAAAGAAACTGTCCTAGAAACACAGGATTTTGGAAACCACAGATTTCGGAAACAACACTGAGGCATCTTCCTTCTCTTGTTCAGTAGTGTTGCTTCCACTACTGATGAAAGAAAACAATCATTAGTCTTTCCTCTCATTCCTGCTTGCCTAACCCAGAAATATCACCTTTTCTAAACCCAACCCACCTTATCTACATAGAGAGGAAAGAAAGCTTTTTTATCAAAACAAAGAAGTCATTCTAACACATTTTATATTATTACATTTTGTACTACTAGCTGAAATATAAAGTTTTAATCAAATCACTAGTAAAGACAGCGTCCACAAAGGAAAGGCAAACTGGAGCACTGGAATTGATAAAACTTTTTTCAGGGCAGACACAACTTACTTATGCAGAGGTCAACTCTCTGGAAACTTTCATTCTCTGTTGCATAAGCCAGAAGTTACTGGTTGAACACCAGAAATAACCAGCACTGAGCACTTTACAATTATATTCATCACAAGTTTACTGAGCACCTACTAGGTTCTTGGTGCTGGGGAGAACATTTTTGATAAGACGGTGACTGAGACTGCTAATTGTTCACTACAGCATCACTCCAACCCTTCTTCCTAACCAGCATTTAGCTGCGCCATTGCTGCATGTAATAAAAGACTAGACCTCCAAGCTCCCTTTGCTGCTTGGGATAGCCATGTTACTGAATTCTGGCCAGTTCTCAAGATGTAAGGGCAGTGTGGCGTGGAATTTCTGAGAAGTTTCCTAAACGGGAGTGACCTGCATTTCTACATTTCCTTCTTTCTGCTATCAGTTATATAAAAGAATTTGGCCAGGTATGGTGGCTCATGCCTGTAATCTCACACTTGAGAGGCCGGGGTAGGGGGATTGCTTGAGGCCAGGAGCTTGAGATCAGCCTGGGCATCATAGTGAGACCTTGTCTCTACAAAAAAATTTAAAATAATAAAAAAATTGCTGGAGTTGCAGAAGCCATTTTGGAACATGAAGTGACATTAAGATCATTAAAATTTTGGCCGGGCGCGGTGGCTCACGCCTGTAATCCCAGCACTTTGGGGGGCCAACGCGGGCGGATCACAAGGTCAGGAGAGCGAGACCATCCCGGCTAACAAGGTGAAACTCCGTCTCCACTAAAAATACAAAAAATTAGCCGGGCGTGGTGGCAGGCCCCTGTAGTCCCAGCTACTCGGGAGGCTGAGGCAGGAGAATGGCGTGAACCTGGGAAGCGGAGCTTGCAGTGAGCCGAGGTCGTGCCACTGGAGACAGCCAGACTCCGTCTCAAAAAAAAAAACAAAAATCGTTAAAATTTTTTCTTTAAGATTCCAAAGGAAGAAGCCAGTCCATAGCAATTTGCTTTGTGGGTCATGAGTCTATCACAACTACTCAACTGCCATTATAGCAGAAAAGCAACATAGACAATGCCTGAAAGAATGGGCGTGGCTGTATTCCAATAAAACTTTATTTGCAAAACGGGTGGCCATCCTATGACAACTAATTTACCAATCCATGACAAAGATAGTACAATGAGAGGATAAAAGTAGTTTGCATTTTGATGATGAAAAGATATTACACAAGCCTTAGACTTCGTAAACTCCAGGTATCCTTTTTATGAAAAAAATATTTATTTTTCTATCTTGTTTAAGTCACTTTTATTCGGGGGTATTTCTCTATTACATAGAGTGAGAACTAGACCTATGTATTACAAAAATAGGGTTCCTGCGTCAAAGTGTTACAATTTTGTTATCATTCAGGCAGTTCAATGCTAAACCTCTACACCGTATGGAACTTATGACATTGAAATGAAAGAATACAGAGGAGAGATGTCTAGTCTAGATGGAGACGGGATTCGGCGAGGGTTTTTAACGCAAAAGACATTGAAGATGAGTTTGAAGGATGATGAAAGCTCTCTATGTGAAGAACACGGAAAGCAGTGTCTCAGAAAGAAGCAGCAGGATGTGCAAACATCCTCAAGTGAGAGACCATGAGAGCCAGATCATGATGAGCCTTACATGCCAAATGAAGAAATCTGAACTTTTTTCTACAGTATTAGCTCATCAAGAAGTGTTTAGGGGTCCAGTGACCATCAGGTTTGCAGTCTGGGAAGATGAATTTGGCTGTAGGTATGAGGGTGATATACACTGGGCAAGATGGAAGGTGGTGAGATTCATTGTGAAGGTTTTTGCAATAATCCACAGCAAAGAGGGTGGACCTGGTTAAGGTGACAGGAATAGTGTTGAAAAATGGGCTTGCCAAGAGATATTTAGACATGCTAATGGATTAGTTAGAGAAGAAAGATGCCGTACATTAGAAAGATAACCAAATTGGGCCTGAGGTTAGTGTCTTGAAAAACTGAAAGACTAGGTACCATTCCTGGAGATCACAGTAAATGTAATAACAAGAGACAAATATGGAGTTGAAATATCTAAATTAAATTCCCAACTTGGACCTGTACTAGCTCTCTAAACTTCAGTACACCACTCAACTTTCTGAACCTCATCTGAATGTGTGAGTAATGATGTCTGAGTCTAAGGACTGATGTGAGGCCAAGGTAGAATAACAAATGTTCCCCCAAAATTCATGTACTGAAGCCCAAACTCCCAATGTGACTATATTTGGAGAAGGGACTTCTATGGAGGTAATTAAGGTTAATTGAGATCGTAAGTGTGGGGCTCTGATCAACGGGATTTGTGACCTTACAAGAGGAGATGTCAGAAAGCTCACATGTTCTTTTTCCATTCTTCTCTCTCCCTCCCTCTATCTCCTTTTTCCTCTCCCTCTCTTACCCCTCTCTTCTCTCCTTCTTTCTTTCCCTCTCTTTCTCTCTCTTTCTCCCTCCCTCTCTTTACCTTTCCCCCAACACACGTGAGGATGTACTAAGAGAGCCCTTGCTAGAATCCAACACTGCCAGACCTTCATCAGGGATTTTTCAGCCTCCAAAACTTTAAAGTATGTAATACACAGGCAACAACTAAGCACAAGGCCTGGCATATATTAGATACCATGTCATTATATGTGCCAACCCTCCTTCCTTGCTTATCCCTCCATATGTTATGTCTTTTTTTCATAATATCAAAAATTTAAAACTTCAAAATAATGGTTTACACAGTGGTGCAGCCCCACAGCAGCTAACTGGCAAGTGTATTGAAAGGGCTTTTAGAGGGTACTAACCTGACAGCAGTGGAGACAGTCGAGGTCCTGCTACTGAAAGGGCTAAAACTGTATAAGCACTGTTACAGTGGCATATGTTTATAATTTTGATCCTGGGACGTCCAAAAAGGGAAAATTGCCTTCGATTATTTTCTGCTTAAGTGGGCAAGAAATCAAGTTACATATTTAAAAAATACAGTTGACCCTTATACTCCACAGATATCACATCTTTCAAATGTTTTGAAAATATTCAAAAAAGAACCAATAAAAACAATGTACCAATCAAATAATATGACAAAAATAATAACAGCAAAACAACTATTTACATAGCATTTACATTCTATTAGATATCCTAATCTAAAGATGATTGAAAGTACAAGGGGATGAGCATATGTTATATTCAAATACAACACTTTGTAAAAATTGTCCAACTTTTAAGTTCCGGGGTACATGTACATGCAGGATGTGAAGGTTTGTTATGCAGGTAGATGTGTGCCAAGGTGGTTGGCCGCACAGATCATTCCATTGCCCAGGTATGAAGCCCACCATCCACTAGCTATTCTTCCTTGTCTTTTCCCTCCTCTCAACCCCCCACCCTCCGACAGGCCATAATGTGTGTTGTTCCCCACCATGTGTTCACGTGTTCTCATCATTTAGCTCCCACTTATAAGTGAGAACATGTGGTATTTGGTTTTTTGTTCCTGCATTACTTTGTTAAGGATAATGACCTCCAGCTCCATTCCTGTCCCTGCAAAGGATAATTTCATTCCTTTTTATGGCTGCATAGAATTCCATGGTGTATATGTACTACATTCTATTTATCCTATCTATCTATCATTGATGGGCATGTAGGTTGATTCTGTCTCTTCGGTACTGTGAATAGTGCTGCAGTGAACATACTTGTGCATGTGTCTTTATAATAGAACCATTTATATTCCTTCAGGTATATACCCAGTAATCAGACTGCTAGGTTGAATGGTATTTCTATCTTTAGGTCCTTGAGGAATCTCCAACTCTGTCTTCTACAAAGGCTGAACTAATTTATACTCCCACCAACCATGTAAAAGCATTCCTTTTTCTCCACAACCTCACACAATATCTTTTACTTTTAGACTTTTTATTTTTTATTTTTATTTTTTCTCATTTTATTTTATTTTATTTTAAGGTCCAGGATACATGTGCAGGATGTGTACATTTGTTACATAGGTAAATGGTGTGCCATGGTGGTTTGCTGCACCTATTAACCCAACTGTATTAGTCTGTTCTCATGCTGCTATACGGACATACCAGAAAGAGGTTTAATTGACTCATGGTCCTACTTGGCTAGGGAGGCCTCAGGACACTTAGAATCATGGCAGAAGGGGAAGCAAACACATCCTTCTTCAAATGGCAACGGACAGAGAAGTGCTGAGAAAAGGGGGATCAGCCCCTTATAAAACCAGTCAGATCTCATGAAAACGCACTATCATGAGAACAGCATGGAGATAACTGCCCCAATGATTCAATTACCTTCTACCAGGTCCCTCCCATGACACATGGGGGTTAATGGAAACTACAATTTAAGACGAGATTTGGCCAAACCATATCATTCTACCCCGCCCCCTCCCAAATCTCATGTCCTAACATTTCAAAACAAAATCATGCCTTCCCAACAGTCCCTCAAAGTCTTAACTCATTCCATCATTAATCCAAAAGTCCAACTCCAAAGTCTCATCTGAGACAAGGCAAGTCCCCTCCACCTATGAGCCTGTAAAATCAAAAGCAAGTTAATTACTTCCTAGATATAATTGGGGTACAGGTGTTGGGTAAATACAGCCATTCCAAATGGGAGAAATTGGCCAAAATTAAGGGGCTACTGGCCCCATGCAATTCTGAAATTCAGTGGGGCAGTCAAATCTTAAAGCTCTGAAATGATCTCCTTTGACTCCATATCTCACATCCAGGGCACAATGATGCAAGAGGTGGCTCCCACGGACATGGAAAGCTCTGCACCTGTGACTTTGCATGATGCAGCCCTCCTCCCAGTTGACTTCACAGGCTGGTGGTGAATGTCTGTGGCTTTTCCAAGTGCATGGTGAGAGCTGACAGTGGATCTACCTTTCTGGGACTTAGAGGATGGTGGTCCTCTCCTCACAGCTCTACTAGGCAGTGCTCCAGTGGGGACTCCGTGTCAGGGCTGCAACCCCGCATTTCCCTTTCACACTGACCTAGCAGAGGGTCTCCATAAGGGCTCCACCCCTGCAGAAAACTTCTGTCTGGGCAAACAGACATTTCCATACATCCTCTGAAATCTAGGCAGAGGTTCCCAAACCTCAATTCTTGACTTCTGTGCACCCTCAAGCTCAACACCACATGGAAGCTGCCAAGGCATGGGACTTGCACCCTCTGAAGTCATGGCCCAAGCTATACCTTGGCCCCTTTTTGCCATAGCTGGGATACAAGGAATGATTTCCTGAGACTGCACAAAGCAGCAAGGTCCTGGGCCTGGCCCAGAAAACTATTTTTTCCTCCTAAGCCTCTGGGCCTGTGACAGGAGGGGCTGCCATGAAGACCTCTGACATGCCTTGGAGACATTTTCCCCATTGTCTTGATGATTAATATTTCACTTGTCATTATTTATGCAAATTTCTGCAGCTGGCTTGAACTTCTCCCCAGAAAATGGGATTTATTTTCTACCACATTGTCAGGCTGCAAATTTTCCAAACTTTTATGCTCTTCTTCTTCTTGAATGCTTTGCTGCTTAGAAATTTCTTCTGCCAGAAACCCTATATCATCTCTCTCAAATTCAAAGTTCAACAGATCTCTAGGGCAGGGGCAAAATGGTGCCAATTCTCTTTGCTAATGCATAGGAAGAGTGACTTTTACTACAGTTCTCAGCGAGTTCCTCATCTCCATCTGAGACCACCTCAGCCTGGACTTTATTGTCTATACCAGCATTTTGGTCAAAGTCATTCAACCAGTCTCTAGGAAGTTCTGAACTTTCCCACATTTTCCTGTCTTCTTCTGAGCCCTCTAAACTGTTCCAACTTCTACCTGTTACTCAGTTCCAAAGTCATTTCCACATTTTTGGGTGTCCTTATAACAGCACGCCTCTCCCTCGGTACCAATTTACTGTATTCACCTGTTCTTATGCTGCTGTAAGAACCTACCCAAGACTAGGTAATTTACAAAGGAAAGAGGTTTAATTGGCTCACAGTTCTGCATGGCTGGGGAAGCCTCAGGAAATTTACAATTATGGCAGAAGGGGAAACAAAAACATCCCTCTTCACATGGTGGTGGAGAGAGAAGTGCCAAGCAAAGGGGAGCAAATTCCCTTTTAAACCATCAGATCTCATGAGAATTCACTCACTATCTTGAGGACAGCATGGAAATAACCTCTCCCATGATTCAATTACCTCCCACTGGGTCCCTCTCACAACATATGGGAATTATGGGAACTACAATTCAAGATGAAATTTGAGTGGGGATGCAGTCAAACCATATCATCATCACCTGGATATTAAGCCCAGCATGCATTAGCTATTCATCCTGATGCTCTCCCTCCCCTAACTCCACCCCTGCCAGGCCCCAGTTTATGTTGTTCCCCTCTCTTTGTCCATGTATTCAGCTCATTGTTCAGCTCCCACTTATAAGTGAGAACATGCAGTGTTTGGTTTTCTGCTCTGTGTTAGTTTGCTGAGGATAAGGGCTTCCAGCTGCGTCCACGTCCCTGCAAAGGACATGATCCCATTCCTTCTTATGGCTGTATAGTATTCCATAGCGTATATGTACCACATGTTCTTTATCCAGTCTATCATTGATGGGAACATCGGTTGATTCCATGCCTTTGCTATTGTGAATAGTGCTGCAATAAACATACATGTGCATGTATCTTTATAATAAGATGATTTATATTCCTTTGGGTATATAACCAGTAACAGGATTGCTGGTCAAATGGTATGTCTGGCTCTAGGTCTTTGAGGAATCACCACACAATCTTCCACAATGGTTGAATTAATTTACACTCCCACCAACAGTGTAAAAGTGTTCCTACTTCTCTACAGCCTTGCCAGTATCTGTTGTTTCTTGAATAATTGCCATTCTGACTGGCGTGGGATGGTATCTCATTGTGGTTTTGATTTGCGTTGTTCTAAAGATCAGTGATGTTGAACTTTTTTCATATGTTTGTTGACCAAATAAATATCTTCTTTTAGGAAGTGTCTGTTCACATCCTTTGCCCACTTTTTGATGGGGTTGTTTTATTCTTGTAAATTTGTTTAAGTTCGTTGTAGATTATGGATATTAGACCTTTGTCTGATGGCTAGATTGCAAAAGTTTTCTCCCATTCTGTAGGTTATCTGTTCACTCATTAGTTTCTTTTGCTGTGCAGAAGTGTTTTAGTTTAATTAGATTTCATGTCAATTTTTGCTTTTGTTGCAATTGCTTTTGACATTTTTATCAGGAAATCTTTGCCCATGCCTATGTCCTGAATGGTATTGCCTAGATTTTCTTCTAGGGTTTTTGTAGTTTTGGGTTTTACATTTAAGTCTTTAATCCATCTTGAACTGATTATTTTATAAGGTGTAAGGAAGGGGTCCACTTTCAATTTTCTGCATATGGCTAGCCAGTTCTCCAAGCACCATTTTAAAATAAGAAATCCTTTCCCCATTGCTTGTTTTTTTTTTTTTTTTTTTTCAGTTTTGTCAAAGATTAGATGGTTGTAGATTTGTGGTCTTATTTACAAGTTCTCTATTTTGTTCGATTGGTCTTTATGTCTATTTTTGTACCAGTACCATGCTGTTTCTGTTACTATAGCCTTATAATATAGTTTGAAGTCAGGTAGTGTGATGCCTACAGCTTTGTTCTTTGTGCTTATAACTGACTTGGCTATTACAGGCTCTTTTTTGGTTTCACATGAATTTTTAAGTAGGTTATTCTAATTCAGTGAAGAATGTCAATGGCAGCTAAATGGGAATAGCATTGAATCTATAAAGATTTTTGGGCATTATGGCCATTTTCATAATATTGATTCTTCCTATCCATGAGGATGGAATGTTTTTCCATTTATTTTTGTCCTTTCTGATTTCCTTGAGCAGTGGTTTGTAGTTCTCCTTGAAAAGGCCTTTCCCTTCCCTTGTTAAATGTGTTCCTAGGTATTTTATTATTTTTGTAGCAACTGTGAATGAGAGTTCATTAATGATTTGGCTGTCCACTTGTCTATTGTTGGTGTATAGGAACGCTTGTGATTTTTGCCCATTGATTTTGTATCCTGAGACTTTGCAGAAGTTGCTTATCAGCTTAAGAAGATTTTGGGCTGAGATAATGGGATTTTGTAGATATAAGATTATGTCATCTGCTAACAAAGATCATTTGACTTCCTCTTTTCCTATTTGAACACCCTTTATTTCTTTCTCTTGTCTGATTGCCTTGGCCAGAACTTCCAATACTGTGTTGAATAGGAGTGGTAAGAGAGGGCATCTTTGTCTTGTGCCAATTTCCAAGGAGAATGTTTCCAGCTTTTGCCCATTTAGTATAATATTGGCAGTGGGTTTGTCATATGTGGTTCTTATTATTTTGACTTATGTTCCTCTAATAATTTGTTATTAGAGTTTTTAACATGAAAGTATGTTGATTTTTATTGAAAGCCCTTTCTTCATCTATTAAGGTAATCATGTGGTTTTTCTCTTTAGTTCTCTTTATGTGATGAATTACATTTATTGATTTGCATATGTTGAATCAACCTTGCATCCCAGAGATGAAGTCTACTTGATCATGGTGGATAAGCTTTTTGATGTGCTGCTGAATTTGGTTTGCCAGTATTTTGTTGAGAATTTTGACACTGATTTTCATGAAGGATATTGGCCTGAAGTTTCTCTCTCTCTCTCTCTCTCTGCCTTTCCCTCTCTCTCTCTCTGTCTTTCTCTCTCTGTCTTTCTCTCTCTCTCTCTCTGTCTGTCTCTCTCTGTATGTCTGCCAGGTTTTTGTATCAGGATTATGCTGGTCTTATAAAATGAGTTAGAGATGAGCCCCTTCTTTTCAATTCTTTGCAATAGTTTCAGTAGGAATGACACAAGGTCTTCTTTGTATCTCTGGTAGAATTCAGCTGTGTATCTACCTGGTCTGGGGATTTTTCATTTGGTAGGCTATTTATAACTGCCTCAATTTTAGAACTCATTATTGGTCTACTCAGGGATTCAGTTTCTTCATTTTTCAGTCTTAGGAGGGTGAATGTAACCAGGAATTTGTTCATTTCTTCTTTTCTAGTTTATGTGCATATGTGTTTATAATATTCCCTGATGGTTGTTTGTATTTCTTTGGTGTCAGTGGTAACATCTCCCTTATCATTCCTGTTTTTGTTTATTTGAATCTCCTCTCTTTTCTTCTTTATTAGTCTGGCTTGCATTTTATTAATTTTTTCAAAATATAATATCCAGGATTTTTTGATATTTTGGAGGTTTTTTTGTGCCTCTGTCTCCTTCAGTTCCACTCTGATCATGGTTATTTCTTGTCTTCTGCTAGCTTTGGGCTTTGCTTGCTCTTGATTCTCTAATTCTTTTAATTGTGTTGATAGGTTGTTAACTTGAGATCTTTCTAGCTTTTTGATGTGGGCATTTAGTACTATAAATTTCCTTCTTAACACTGATTTAATTGTGTCCCAGAGATTGTGATACACTGTATCTTTGTTCTCACTGGTTTCAAAAAAAACTTAATTTCTGCCTTAATTTCATTATTTACCCAAAAGTCATTCAGGAGCAGGTTGTTTAATTTCCTTGTAGTTGGATGGTTTTGAGTGAATTTCTTAATAATGAGGTCCTATTTGTTTGTGTTGCGGTCCAAGAAACTGTTAGTTATTATTTCATTTCTTTTGCATTTGCTGAGGAGTGTTTTTCTTTCGATTATGTGATCAATTTTAGAGTAGGTGCCAATATTACAATATTTTATATCAGGGACTTGACCATGCAGATTTGGGTATCTGCAGGAGGTTGTGGGACCAATTTTTGTGGATACCTATGGACGACTGTATCATTAAAAATATTTTTAAAATTTTTAAAATATATTAAAAGTGTTGATATTTTAAGGAGCTGTGTTCATTGAAGTGGAAATCTCTCTTGAACAGTATAACTTATTCTCTAAAATAGTTGGCTAAATGAAGTTTCCAACTATTAATAGTCTTTTGCTAATTCAGGTTTTGAGTCTTCTAGTGGTTAATTGATAGTTTTAACTTTTTTCCACCCTATTAAATAGTATAACTTTGGGGAATAGTAAAATGAATTAGTTATATTGATGTGTGAAGCCAGAAAAGACCCTTAGAAGTTAAGCAGCCTGGAGCATCCTCCATCTTGCTGCCATTACTCCCTCCTTTGAGCTGGACACTTGCTGCTTGTTCTTTTAGTCACTGCTCTGATGCAAGTTTCTCCAGGTCCACTTAAGCCCAGTTAAGAAACTAGGCCGTGTTTCCTTAATACCCAAACATATTTCTCATATATCATTTGTCATCTCATTTAATAATCACCTGTTGATAAGCTGATTTCTTCCTCCAGGCTCTGTGTTCCCTGAGGGTAGACCAGTGGCGTAATTGTCCGTGTAAGTCTAATGCAATACACTGGTTAGCAAAAACCAGGTTCTCAATAGATGCTTATTATGTAAAGGCATGAATAAAACTCAGCCTTTGCCCTCAGCTATAATTTCTTTGAAAACATCCATGAAAAATTAGAATGCAGCCTATTTTGAAGAAATGAGATATCATCATGTTTATTCATTATTTTATCAGCTGTTAAAAATCCCCCTACATTAATAATTAAAACCTAAACCACATTTGCTTTTGTTTAAAAAGACATTGCAGTCCATTCAATAGAGCCCTTTCAAAGAAATCTAAACTTACAGTGTGTTAGTTACTGTCTTTCTTTCTTTCTTTCTTTCTTTCTTTCTTTCTTTCTTTCTTTCTTTCTTTCTTTCTTTCTTTCTTTCTCTTTCTTTCTTTCTTTCTTTTCCTTCTTTTGTTCTTTCTTTCCTTTTTTTATAACAATTTAATTAACAGGTGATATAGCATGAGTGCACTAGGTCCTTGAAAAAATAGTGACAGTTTTCCAATGCTGAGCGTTCATATTCTTAGAATTCTTTAACTCAGGTGGTTCCAGCAGTACTTAAGAATTTGTGTTATGTATTTTTAACAAGATATGCATGGCAGTCCTAGGTTGATCTAGAAGTAATACAAATGTTTAATACTGATTATTTCCATTACTGACTACACCTAGTTACTTCTTTAAGAGATAATAAAGATTTTCTTGTAAATCATTACCTCCTTACATATTTTATCTATCTCATTAAATCTATTCTGTGCTTCTGGAAATCAGGGTAGCTTTATATTATACTTTCTCATTCTCTTATCCATCTCTCTTAGCTTTTTTCTTATTTTCAATCTCCCTGCCTCTCTAGAATGAATTTCAGATAGCCTCTTCAGTTATGATTTTTCTGTTCAGGATTTCTTTCTTCAGCTTTGTCTAATATGTTATGAAATGCAAACATAACATTCTTAACTTTAGTAATCATATTTTGGATTCCTAAAAGTACTTACTAGTCCTTATAAAAAATCTGCTTTCATCTTTTTAATGATTCCTTATTCTCTGTTTTAGTCTTTCATTTTTGCTTTATAAATATTTGTGCAATATATACATGTGTATATGTAATTATATGTATCTATGTGTGTGTGCATATATATATATATCTGGTATAACTGTTTTTACTTGAGATTCCAACACTACTGCTTATTTTATCTACTGATTTTTACTCATGTAGTTTTTTCTTTATTTGATTCATTTTCTCACTTGTTGCTAACTTGCTGTTAAATATATGTTTGCATTTTAGAGCAACTTAAAATTTGCAAAAGCATTGTGAAGATAGTACAGAGGGTTCTCATATACTGCACACCAATTTCCCCTACTATTAATCTATTACATGAGTATGATACATTTGCCAAAACTAATAAACCAGTATTAATACCTTATTATTAACTAAAGTCCATACTTTATTCAGATTTCCTTAACATTTCCCTAATGCCCTTTTTCTATTCTAGGATACCATATTACATTTAGTAGTAGGCTCTCTTTAGGCTTCTCTCGGCTGTAAGAGTTTCTCAGAATCTCCTTTTTCAAAACTTTGACATTTCTTAGGCATACTGGTCAGGTGCTTTGGGATTGTCTGATGTTTTTCTCATGAATAGACTGAAGTTAATGGCTTGTTGGGGGAGGAAGACCACAGAGTTAAAGTGACCTTCTCGTCACATCATATCAAAGGCGCCTACTGAAAACATGACTTGACATTGTTGATGACTGAGGCAGTGTTTGTCATGTTTCTCCACTGTAAAGTTTCACCATTTGTTACCCTTTCTAATAAAATTTTTGAAAAGAAATCACTGTATCCAGTGCACACTTTACACATGGGGAATTACCCTTGAGGCCAGAGTAGCTAGAATAAATTATTGGGAATTCTTCTACGTGATAAATTTGCCTATTTCCCTTGTTTATTTATTTATTCCATCATGTATTTATACCAGTAAGGATTCATAGATATTTATTTTATACTTTATGATATAATCCAATATTTCTTTCTTTATTTTATGACTTAAGTTGTTCCAACATTGGCCAATGGGAGTTTTTTCAATTGGCTCTTGTGTACTTTTGTCATAAGTCACCATTGTGTTTTGTTTTTACTGCTGTCGTTTGTTAATGTTCTTACTTCCTTTTCTGAGCATCTCCCTTACCATAAGATGCTCCGGGTTCATTTTGTATATTTCTTACACCAGCCTTAAAATAACTTATTTCTTTAAGGAACTTTGCTTCCCTTCATTGGAAAATTGTATTAGAAATCAAGATTTGGATACTACGTGCTCATTGGAGTGCCATTGCCTCTAGGCCTCTCAGCTCACAAAGAAATATATTTGTATGCCACATGTACATAAACATATATTTATAAATATTTCAATATCTTTCTATCTGTATTTACACAAAGCTAAACATAAGTTCTTACTAATGTCTCTAACTCTAATCCATTATTACATGGATCCTTCCAGTTTTCGTTCCGTAATTATCTGTCATGTCTAATTCCAGCAGTGACAAACCTGGTTCCCACCATCTGATAACTATTTATTTAGTTGTTCAATTTTAGGGGAACACTATGCCTCAGCCTCTGTTTGTCTGATGGCAGGACATAAACCCTTTCTTACTAGAGACAGCACTTGCTTATCAGCCCAGAGAAGGCACCAGCAGGCACCCAAGGAATCTAGGAACAAATTTTACTACCTTCCCACATATTCTCAACTTTTAAAGGACTGGAACTCCTCTCTCCTTTGACTATGCTAAGATTGATTGCCCTTTGTTAAAATACTATTTAAACAAGGCCCCTACGCCACTCCCTTGAGAGAGATACTTTTGAACTCTAGTCTCTCCCATGTAACGGGTACAGCAGGCATCAATAACCTTCTGTTCTTCCTCTTGCTAATCTGACTTTTGTTTTCTGGAGTGTCTCATCTAAGAACTTCTGAACCTTGAGAAAAGAAATTACAGTTTTTCACTTCCAGTGGTATTATAGAGATATGTATGTTACACCTTTTAGAATTGTCCCAAAGCTCTTGGATGTTTTATACTGTGTGTATATATATATATATATATTCTTTATTCTCTTTGCATCTCAGTTTCAGAAGTTTCTATTGACCTGTCTTCAAACCCACTTATCCTTGTTTCTTCTGTGTCAAGTCCTCTAATGAACCCATCAAAGGAGTTATTCATTTCTTTTAGTGTCTTTTATTTCTATTATTTCTTTCATATTATTTCTTAGAGTTTCCACCTATCCTCTTACATTAATCTGTTCTTACATGTTATCTATTTTTTCTATTAGAACACTTAATATCTTAATCATGGTTACTTTACATTTCCTGTCTGACAATTTCAATAACTGTGTTATATCTCAGTTTGGTTCTGATCATTGCTTTGTCTCTCAAGCTGTATTTTTCTTCTTTTGGTGGGGGGCATATCTTGTGATCTTTTTTGTTTATTTAAGGCCAGATATGTCATATCAGGTAACAGAAATGGACATAAATAATCCTTCAGTTTGAGGGTTCATGTTAATTAGTTAGGAGCTGAGCTGTGTTTAGTGTTTGCTGTAGCTAGAGGTGCCAAGACTGAAAATTACCTCGGGTCTTCACTTTTGTCTCCCCTCATGACTTCAGGCTTCTTAATTTCTTCTTAGAGTCTATGTCTCACAACTGTTTTCTGTATGTAATACATACACTGTTATAGCAGAGTCCTGTTGGTGTGATTTATTAAGTTATGTTTGTTGGAGGCAGCATTCTACAATCTTCTAATTAAATCTCAGTCACTTAATGGGCCTGGCTCTCAAGGCTATGACCTTCACAGGTATTTCTATAGTGGTATAATATTTTGTCCCTGCCCTCTACTTCCTTCCTTGCCTTAGTATTTCCAATGTATTTCTTTAAGTCTCTGACCCCTATTGACTCTTTACCTTCCTTGGTAGAGACACAAAGAGTTGAGTGGGGCTAGAATTGGATAAATGTCCTTCCCTTACATGGCATAGAGCTCAGGCAAAGTTTGTTTCCCTAAAGAGTAGTTCTTTGTTATGGAGAAGGTTCTGGGTATACTTCACAAGGGTTATTCTTCCCTTCCCCCTGGCAGAGTCCCAAAGAGCTCATTCTAGAATCTTCACTATGACAACCTGGTAGATTTCCTGGAGTTAAAGCCTCTGCCTCAACCCCAGGGACTGAAGCCTCCAAGAGTCTCCCACCACACTGTTCCATACTCAGCTTCCAACAATTTGGCAAAATTGCTGTTTAAGTTTTGCTGCCAGTTAATGGCTCTAGAAACTTCTTCTTATTGTTTATTAATAAGGGTATATAGTAGGTATAAGCCGATCTTGCCTGTAACTTTGTGAATGCACATGTCTCCAGATTTTGGTGTGGCAGTTTGCCCTGTGACCTCTGTCCTCTAATGTGTTTAAGAAGTAATTGATGGATTTTAAGTAAGGATAGCTTTTCCTTCTTGTAAGAATGGAAAGTATGACTTCCAAACTTTTTATATGTGGGAGCCGAAATCAGAAGGCTAGTTTATTTTTGTTTCCTCCTGCATTGCTGGCCTGTTTCATAGTGAGAGCAGAATTAAATCCAATAGATCTTCTACCAGTATCTGGTTCAAGTGTTGCTGATACATGCCTGTTACCACCACGTTCTGCTGCTAAAGTCATTGCACATCATTTTAGGTGCTAAAAATTTAGTTCTATTAATGTATGCATATTAACTTTATAAAAACCACTAAAACCAAACAGTTTTTTAAAATAAAATAAATAACTAGAAAAGAAATTATGTATCATTGTGTTATTTGTGGGAAGGTAACTATACCTGACAAAGAAAATATGATAGAACAAGTATTCTGTTTTTTAACTTTTATTTTCTCAACCACCAAATGAAAATCTGCATGAATATACTTTAACTACTAGTAAGAAAAAACATGTTTCAACTGAAAATTGAAGGAAATGTCAAACATCAAACTTCTCTCTTCTGATAGGGTAACTTCATTCTAAAATTTCTATCAAGAATAACTGCACTGTCTCTCCCAATTCCATCTACACCTTTTAAAAAATGAAAATTAGGGCCAGGCAGGGTGGCTCACGCCTGTAATCACAGCACTTTGGGAGGCAGAGGCAGGAGGATCACCTGAGGTCAGGAGTACAAGACGAGCCTGGCCAACATGGCGAAACCTCATCTCTACTAAAAATACAAAATTCAGCCAGGTGTGGTTTTATGCACCTGTAACCCTGGCTACCCAGGAGGCTGAGATGGGAGAATTGCTGGAACTGGAGGGGCAGAGGCTGCAGTGAGCCAAGATTGCGTCACTGCACTCTAGTCTGGGTGACAGAGCAAGACTCCGTCTCAAAAAAAAAAAAAAAAGAAAGAAAATTAGAAACATAGAAGTTACTGTTTGTAGAATGGTTTCAATGATAACTATAAGCCAGACATTTAATAATCTAGTGTCCACTATACTCTAATTTTGTGCCAATAGTTTTAGACATATTAGATAAACTCAGTGACTGTTTTTTAATCTTCATTTTACAGATAAGAATATTAAAGCATAAAGCAAGAATGTGCCTGGCATCACAAAATTATTAAAATAAAAGCAATGTACTTTCAGTGTATGACACTGATTCTATTATAATATCAATATTTATAATATTATATATATTCTTATAATTATTAGGTGTAACATATCTGTTTATATTAATAGTTATGGTTTTCAGATTTAGCAATCAAAAATACAGAAAACAAATTTATTTGAAACTTAAATTCAATTAAATTTAAATTGTATATAAACAATGTATTTTTTAGTATGTGTCAAATATTGCATGGGACATACTTATACTAAAAATTATTTGTTCTTTGTATAAAATTCAAATTTAACTGAATTTTCATTATTTTTTCTGGCAGCCCTATGTGTACATTATTGTTTATCTCCATGTTACAGATGAGAAAACTGAAGCAGAAAGTGTCACAGAACTATTAATGGAAAGATGCATTAAGGGGACATTTATTCTATTTGTCAGACAATCAAAACCAGAACCATGGAGAAATTACATAATGTTACTCTTCTCCTCCTGCTTAAACTTGCTAAAGAGGAAATAGTTGTACCTTCATAGCCCTTCAGTCCATCTGAATTTTTTCAGGGCTACCCACAGTCCTTAGCTCCACCACTAGGAGCTGCTCTCTCTGCCTGAGGGTTCACCAGAATCACTGGAGTTTGCCAACCAGACATTCTTGGCCAACCAAAAAGTGCCACGAAGATAACACCCCTGGAGCAACCACTAGCCAATGGGAGAGAGAACAGGGGAGATAAAGCCCAGGCTCTCCATCCTACTAGAAGGTCATCAGCAGAATTGAGCCCAATGACAACCTACACCTTCATATCCTCTGTTCTTCCTTCCCTGTTTCACTTCCCCATTTCCTCACTTGTGCCAACACCTGTATCCAAATCCATGTTGCAAATACTGCTTTTACAGAAATCCAAACCAAGGGATTGTTCTGGCAACTAAAATAAGTGGGAGAGACTTGAGAAGGCTGTTTTCCAATTGACATTTCTACTTCACTGAGATCTTGAAGAGTTGAAAGACTCTCATTGCTCTCTTCATTGGGAAGTATGGTTTATAGCAAAGCACCTTCAGAAAGAGCAGGAACACTGGTCTCCCAGAAATCGCATATTGGGAGTTTAGGTTTCAAGCAATACAATTGATAGAAAATCAGGGTCATCCTCAGCACCCTTGTCAGCCTCACCTTTTGTGTTTTCATTACCACTTTCTTCCCCAGGCCACAAACAACCCTGCCCTCTCTCCTGTTCTGATTTTCCTTATAACAGATTCAATCTTTAGTTTCAATGAAATATTGATGTGTTCTCCTAGAAGGGCAGCCCAAACGTTCACACTTTCTTTGAATTATGTGGCCGTTTTCTGCAGGCCACTGTAAAGTCACAGCACTCTCAGAATGACCTCTTATATGCCTCCTTCAGGAAAGCAGTTAATGGGCCTTCCAATTTCATGGGGCTGTTACTTTTATTGATATTCATCCTGCAAGCCAAAGAAAGTTACATGATCTCACTAATGACACAGTCACCCTGTGAGATTGTGCAGGATATAAATATTCATTAGGACTAAGCTTGTGTCTTCCTGAAAGTTGACTAGATAAGGTCAGTATGAATTCATGTTGGAAATGTGTTCATTTGAACCAAATAATGAATCCATTTGTCATAACGATTAACATGGAGACAGCAATTTATAAAGGAGAAAAATGTTTCTTTTTATCAAATTTTTATTTGTTTATAGTTTGTTCTACCTCTACCAGTCACCCACACAAGTCATTTGTATAATTAACAAAAATGCACAGTTTTATGCACAAGGAATTTTATACTTTTTCATAACTTATAATCCATTAAGGTTTTTGATAAACTTATTTGTCATTTGGAAATCTCAACTCCCTTAAAAATTGTTAGGGGAGAAGTGATATCTGTATTTAAAATTTTCCAGTTTCAAAGATGTTAAGGAATTATTTTTATATAGTCTTGTTGGTATTTAATGAGGAAAAAGACATTACTGAAATGCTGTATCCAGTAGCATGAAAACATCTAATTAATAAACCAATATTGAAAACTATATACTTTTTAATGAAAGAAATGTTTTGTTTTGTTCAGAGTCTTGTTCTGTTGCCCAGGCTAGAGAGCAAATGGCACAATCTCTGCTCACTGCAACCTCCGCCTCCCGGGTTCAAGTGATTATCCTGCCTCAGCCGCCCAAGTAGCTGGGATTACAGGCACACGCCACCAAGTCTGGCTAATTTTTTGTATTTTTAGTAGAGACAGGGTTTCACCATGTTGGCCAGGCTGGACTCGAACTCCTGACCTCCAGTGATTCGCCTGCCTTGGCCTCCCAAAGTGCTGGGATTACAGGCATGAGAAATGTTCTTCTGTTTGAACCATTTATACATTTCTGTTTTAACATTTTTTAAAACAGTTTTAAAAGTCTAAAGTTTTTTAAGTTTATTAAATATACCTAGCTTTATGCTTAAAACAGTTCTCTACCTCTCTTTTTTTCTCTTGTCTAAGAAAAAAAATGCATCTGACAATAATGAATACTGAATTATTTTTAAATGATTCTGTATTTTTGTCATTAGGTGCACTATGCCTAACCAAACCATTTTGAGAATCTGAAATATGTGTTTGAGAATCTGAAATATGTGTCAAAAGTTAACCCTGTTTCAAGAAAAAAAAAATGTATTTGGATGAAATAAGTATGTTCAGCTTATTTTAAAGAGGGCTATGATTTCTGAGCTCAGACTCAGAAGACTCATACAGAATCAAGACTTATACCTATCACATGCAGAATCAAATGGAAATTGTAATGAGGAACAAAGACAATTCCCAAATGACAGATATTTACCGTTTACATTATGTTCCCAGAACTTCTTATTTTTCATCTTAAAGCACCTGGGTTCCACCATCCCTCAGGGGAACCCTAGGGACATTATGTTCCTCATTCCCTGCAGAATACCTGAGCAATTTTCTGGAAGAAAATCAACAAGGCTATGTCAACCCTGAATATCTCAGACAGGTCTCCGTTAATTTAGAAAGTTTATTTTGCAAAGTTGAGGACATGCGCCTGTGACACAGCTTCAGGAAGTCCTGACAACATGTGTCCAAGGTGGTCAGAGCACAGCCTAGTTGTACACATTTTAGGGAGACATGAGATATCACTCAATATACATAAAATGTACATTGGTTCAGTCCAGAAAGGTGAGTCAACTCGAAGCAGGGACGGGGCTTCCAGGTCACAGGTAGGTGAGAGACAGGGTTGCATTCTGGCTAACCTTTTGAGTTCCTGGCTAGCATTCTGAGTTTCTGACTAGCCTTTCCAAAGGACGCAATCAAATGTGCATTTATCTCAGTGAGCAGAGGGGTGACTTTGAACACAATGGGAAGAAGGTTTCCCCTAAACAGTTCCCAGAGTGAATTTTCCCTTTAGCTTAGTGATTTCGGAGCCCCAAGATTTATTTTCCATTCACAGCTGATTTCAGCTGCTCTTCACCCGAAACTGTATTCACTAATTATTTTTCACACCCGGTTGCATATGCAGGAAGATGAAAACCTCTATTTTTAATAACCTAAAATTTAGTTACTTTCCTGTACTCTAAAGTACACAAGGTGCTTGCAATACATGTTAATATGGATATTCATTACCCTGTTAGTCACATAGCCTTCATGACACTGTAAAAGCTGTTTTATTTTTTTTCCCATTCAAATCAGTAAATCAATGAGATACTATTGAATCATGTAGACACTGCCATTTTATCAGGGAATTTTGCCCTATCTTCTGAATCATTAGAGGTCTAACCTTCATTCAGTGTCATATCTACAACACCTCTACAATTAGACTGGCTCTAATTAGCCACCTGACAGCTATATTATACAACTGCACTAAAAGAAGGCATGAAATTACATAGGTTGTTGCTTTGACAGGTGATGGGGGATCCAAAGGAGGGCAGTTTATAGATTTCCTGGGAAGAACCACAAGAAGAGGTAATGAAAAAGATCCATCTTTTAAGCCCAAGAAAAAGAAGAATTTGTAGTGCATAAAACCAGAAAAAAAAAAGATAGTTTCCACAAAATAAAATAACTAATTTCCTCTTTCCTATTTCCGGAGCTGACGCAAAGGACCTTTCCTTCAGTGGTGTGCTGGGGCCAGTATGTACCAGCTGTGGGAATCCAACTGCAAATCACTTCCCAGCTCCATATTCAGTGATGCAGCGATGTCACATTGGTAGGTGGAAAGTCAACATGGTTGAAGTATTTGGTGATGGGAGCATGGCGGAAATTGTAAAATGCTGCAAAAGATCAGGACCTTATCTCCAGAGAGCTGATTGCTTCAAATTTACCAACACACCTCTGCTTTCATTAAAGGATTTATCTGATGAATTAACTTCTGAGGAAATGTTGGCAGGGTGCCCTGGCACCACTGTTGAACATGCAGTTTTTTGGCAGCTGATGCCTCTCAAACCAGGTATCACTTGGGCTGGTTACTGATGATGAGTGTTCTTCGAGGGAAAGTTCTAACCACACCATTATTTCACCCACTCAGGAATTGTATTCCATTTGTCAGAATTCAACCTGTCTCTTCCACTGTAACTACGTCAAGCAATAGCAAAGCAGCCATTTGAAATGCACAGTGTCAACAATTTGTTTTTCTGAATGTATAGATAACTGTTTTGGCAAAGTATAGACCAGGGAGGAATGTATTGTGCTCACACTTATGTACCATTTTTTCCTTAAAGAATGTTTTGCCTTCTTTCTTTTATGGATCTGAAATGCTTATAAATGAAAACTGTGAATGGCAGGATTTAATTGTATCTAGGAAGTTTAGAAGCATGTCCATATGTCATAAATAGATCGTCAAAAGAATGTCTAAAGATAAGATGTGTCTAAAGGCAACTTCATTCAGCGTTAACTGTAATTTACCCAGTTCGCTTTAGGTCTGACCTAAAAAAACAGGAAACATTTGTTTAAAGCAATACTCATGGCACATGGCCTAAGTTATAATTAAAGAGAGAAAGGGAAAGATATGTTTTTTAAAAAGACTATATCAGATGACTTTTAAAATCACAGCAAAATTGAGGAGAAAATACAATTCCCCCAAATTTCTTTCCCCAATCCCAGGTAGCCTCTGCCACTATCAACATGCTACACGAGGGTGAGATATTTGTTAAAATGGATGAACCTGCGCTGACACATCATTTATTACACAAAGTCCATCATTTATATCAGAGTTCATTCTTGGTGTTGTGCATTCTGTGGGTTTTGACAAATGTACATGTATCCACCCTTGCGTAACCATAGAGAATAGTTTCCCTGCCCTAAAAATCCCCTCTGCTCTGCCTGTTCATCCTTCCCTTCCTACCACCACTGGCAACCACTGAATCATTTAGTATCCCCATAGTTTTGCCCTTTCCATAATGTCATATAGTTGAAATCATACAATATGAGGTCTTTTATGATTGGCTCCTTTCACCTAGTAACATGCCTTTTAAGTTTCCTTCATGTCTTTTTATGGATTGATAGACCATTCCTTTTTAGCACTGAATAATATTCCATTGTCTGGATGTACCACAGTTTATCCATTCACTGTTAAAGTTCATCTTGGTTGTTTCCAGGTTTGAGCAATTATGAAGAAAGCTGCTCTAAATATTCATGCACAGGTTTCTGTGTAGATACAAGTTTTCAATTCAGTGGAAAAAGTATTTTAAATAAATGGTATCATGGAAAACAAGAGGTGTATGGCAGCCGTACTCATGAGAGCACATTAATGTCCTATGTAGAAGATTCTCCCTGAACATCTTTGATCTAGACTACACAAATTGATTCTGAATAGTTCTATGTGCCTTCTTATATGTGATACAATTGCTGCGCAGAGCCCTGATCTTGAAAAATGTATTACTTACATTCAGTCTTTCTGTTGGTTTTTAGGACATAGCAAGCTTTTTGTTGTCTGAGAAACATGGAATTTTCCATTGCCTCTGCTGGAACACTATCCCCTTGATTCTTTCCATAGCTGCCACTGACTTCCAGGTCTCATCTTAAACATCTCATTTTCAGAGAAGCCATCCCTATCGACCCCTTAAGAAGCAGTGTGCCCCCATACACCCCATTATTATTTATGAGAGTTTCCTGATAACTTCTTCATAGTGGTAAATTGGACCTAGTTAAAAAATGAATAAAGTACATCATTTTTGAAATACAGATTTAAATTCTGCCCAAAGACTTACCTCAAATGAGGTTGGAGCCAGTGTAGCCACAAAAACCTACTCAAAGGCCAATATATGAATATGTTAAGACAAAGCTGACATGCATCCTATATTCATCAGGACAGCTGTGCAATTTGTTGAAATGTTTAAATATTCCCGTACTGGTTAGTAAACAGTTGTTGCCCTGAACCCCTCTCTTTGGAGTCCCTAGGTCCTTGAATGTTATAGCCCCCTTAGAGACCTGTTGGCCTTTCCTGTGATCCTGCAGTTAAAGAATTACTAGTTTAATCCTTAGGGACCTTGATCCAACTTAAAAAGCAATATCCTTTCAGATTGATGGGTTCCAATACCTTTCACTTTTCTGAAGTCTCTCCTTCTGGGTTCCATCATTGGTTCTCCCTCCTCAGAACCACTGAGGGCTATCCTATGCCCTACCCACACCCCTGGTTCACCCTAAAGGCATTTCAAATTCTTCCAGCTGGCAGCACCCAACTTGCCAGCTAGAGTTTCCCGGTGGCCAATATCATGCCCACCATTGACATGCCAGCCCTCCTCCTGTGTGATCTCCCTGCCAAAGTAATCCTGCCTGTCACATGGATCCATGGCTCTGCCCACTGGCAGTAAACTGTATAGGTCAAACAGTAGGAATACATAGCACGTTAGGCATAGCAGTCGCATAGGAGAGAACTTTCTCCCCAGCAGAGATTACTCATTTAGCAGATGATTTGGATCCTCCTCTTTAACCTAGAAAAGGCACAATTCAGGGCCAGTAAGAAATTGCCGATAATGGTGGTTCCCATACTTTACTGCACATTTAGAATCACCTGGATAGCTTTTATAAATTCCAGTTTTCAAGTCATACTCCAGATGTTTTGAATAATAATGTTTGGGAATGGGCCGGGCGCGGTGGCTCAAGCCTGTAATCCCAGCACTTTGGGAGGCTGAGACGGGCGGATCACGAGGTCAGGAGATCGAGACCATCCTGGCTGACACGGTGAAACCCCGTCTCTACTAAAAAATACGAAAACTTAGCCGGGCGAGGTGGCGGGCGCCTGTAGTCCCAGCTACTCGGGAGGCTGAGGCAGGAGAATGTCGTAAACCCGGGAGGTGGAGCTTGCAGTGAGCTGAGATCTGGCCACTGCACTCCAGCCTGGGCGACAGAGCGAGACTCCGTCTCAAAAAAAAAATAAATAAATAAAATAAAATAATGTTTGGGAATGGGAGTAAGTCATAGGCATTTTTTAAAGATCTCTAGGTGATTTCACTGTGCTGCCACATCAAATAAGCCTCCTTAATTAGCTTAACCTTTGAAGTTTAATCTTTCACTGCATCGTTGAGGGTTCACTCACGCAAAAAATATTTACTAAGTGGCATGCGTGTGATTTCCTATTTAGTTACAGCTTTAAAGAAATATAGAAGACCAAAGCAAATTGCTGAATTTTTTTCTTTCTAGTAGGAAATCAACAAAGTCTGATGTTGACAACTCTAGAAACATTACCATAAGCTTATTATGTAGGAATATAATGGGAGACATTTAAAAGTTTAATAATAGGGCTTTATAGACAAAGAAATATGACAGAAGAAGGCTGTCTTTCATTAATGAATCTCATAATACTCAGATTATTAACTCATGTACATTCTCAATTATTTGATTTTTTTCATTTTTTTTAAATCCATTGTTTCCTTATAGATACCTGTCTTGAGTAAATTTGGGCTATCTCACAAATGGCCCCAGTTCTGAGTATCCTCAGAAAAACCTCACACTACTGTAAAAACCATAAAGATAAAATTGTCCAGGGTAGTAATGGGATAGTAGCTTTGCTGATGATGATCTCATACTTATGTTAATCTACTTCAATATAGGTATATTTCCTGAAG
This sequence comes from Theropithecus gelada, assembly GCF_003255815.1. Taxonomy (NCBI): domain Eukaryota; kingdom Metazoa; phylum Chordata; class Mammalia; order Primates; family Cercopithecidae; genus Theropithecus; species Theropithecus gelada. The sequence continues at coordinate 35,921,001 of NC_037672.1, forward strand.
TAAAGATTGAGATGAGGTTCCTAACAAGTATAAATATATTTATGAGGAAAGGAGAAAAAAGATGTTTAAAATGGCAATTCTGGCAAAGGCTCAGGATGGCGCCTCTAAGACTTCTCGATACATGGAACTATTGACTGGTTCCTGCTTGGTGTGGTCCATGAACATGGTGCAGGTAACCTAGGATGTGGGTCAACTTTGAATTTAGGGCTCAGTTTTCCAAGATGTAGAGTAGTAACATCTGTTTTGGAAGAGTGGGCTATATTAGGGCTTTCTAGAGAGAGCTAATAGGATTTATTGGTTTATTACAAGGGATTTATTCTAAGGAATTGGCTCACATAATTATGGAGGCTGAGAAGTCCCATACTCTGCCATCTGCAACCTGGAGACCCAAGAAAGTTTATGGTGTAGTTCAAAGACCTGAGAGCTGGAGAACCGGTGGTATAAATTCCAGTTCAAGTCTGAAAACCTGAAAGCCCGGGGCACTGAGGGCAGAAGAAGATTGATTTCTCAGCTCTGTGAACCAAAATTATCTGAGATGGGTCTCAATCTCTTAAGGAAGTTTATTTTTCAAGGTTAAAGACGCACTCATGGTACAGCCTCAGGAGGTCCTGATGACATGTGCCCAAGGTGGTTAGGGTAGAGCCTGGTTTCATACACTTTAGGAAGACATGACACAGTCAATCAATATGTGTAACATGTAGTTGGTTCAGGCTGGTAAGGTGGGACAACCCAAAGCAGGGACTTCCAGGTCATAGGTAGATAAGAAACAAATGTTTGCATTCTTTTGAATCTTTGACAGGCCTTTCACTGAATACACAATTTACATGGAAGAGGCGGGTAGAGGAATAATCACTTATCCCTTCTTCTGGCTCAGTGAATCTACATTTTTACATTAACAGTAGGGCAGAAGAAGCATTTGTCTGATATGCATTTGTCTCAGATGGGCAGAGGGGTGGCTTTGAGTTCTGTCCTTTGTCCCGCACCTGTGAAGATAAGCTATCAATTTACATTGCCAGAGTGAAATTCAACAGAACTGTTTGAAGGTAAAGATCTTGAGGCTCACAAGGAAATTCCTTGTGGGCAAATTGTGAGGGAGATATGTGGCTTTTAAAAAAAATCTTTGTAGCCATTTTATTTAGTAATAAAATGGGAGGCAGGCTTGCCTGACACAGTTCCCACCTTGACTTTCCCCTTTTTGGTTTAGTGATTTGGGGATCCTGAGATTTATTTTCCTTTCACACCTCAAATAGGCAGAGAGTGAAGTCAATTTTCTTCCACCTTTTTGTTTGACTTGGGCCTTCAACAGATTGGTTGATGCTCACACACATTGGGGAGGACCATTTTCTTTACTCTGTCCACCTAGTCAAATACTTATGCAAATCTCCTCCAAATACATATTCACAGATGCACCTGGAAATAATGTTTAACCAGATGTGTGGACAACCTATCACCCAGTCAAGTTGATATATAAAACTAATCATCACAGTGACAGTAGCAATAAGGTTTAAAAATCAATATCTGAATAAATAATAATAACCAATATTTATATAGCACCTGCTGTGTACCACTGTAATTGCTTAATAACTATTGAGTCATTTAATTTTCACAACAATTATAGGTGGTAGATACAATTGTTATTGTCATTTTTAGCCTAGAAAACTAAGTGTCAGAAAGATTTAATAATTTTCTCAAGATCACACAGCTGGAAGGAGTAGAATTGCAACCAGAACCCATGCATTACAAAACAACTTCCTGTCCTTGTAACCACTTCACTGCATTGGCTTTTGAATAACCAAGGCTTCACTGTTCAAAGTTTGTTGTTTAATGGATAAAACAGAATTGAAATGGTTTCAGATCCTAGAAACAATCATGAAACAGGGTAACCGAGGGTACTTTGTTAAGAGGTAGACAACACTTCTTAAAAATTCAATAGTAGTGAAGCATTAGAATGGCTTATACCTACTTCTCAGGTAGCCCAGGAAAAGAAATTCAGATAACTAGGCTGAGAATACAGATCTCTTTGATTTGGGGAAAAGATGGAACCTAGACCAGGGAAAGGTTGGTAGAAAGAAGCCAAACAAAGAAATACACAAACAACTCAATCATAAGAGAACAAAAAACTCTATTTAAAAAATGAACAAAAGACCCAAACAGAAATTTCTCAAAAGAAAACATATGAATATGAAAAATATTGAACACTATCATCAGAAAAAATGCAAATTAAAACCACAATGGGATATCACTTCACACTTGTTACAATAACTATTGTCAAAAAGATGAAATATAACAAGTGTTGGCAAGGATGCAGAGGAAAGAGAACCCTTGTACACTGTGGGAATGCAAATTGGTGCAGCCATTTTGGAAACGGTAAGGTGGCTCCTCAAAAAATTAGAAATAGAACTACTATATGATCCAAAAATCCCACCCTGGGTATATATCCAAAGGATATAAAATCAGTATGTTGAAGAGATATCTGCACTCCCATATTTATTGCATGATTCACAGTAGCTGTATTCTTCAGGGTTCTCTTAGAGGGACAGAACTAATAGGAATATATATATATATATATATATGAATTTATTAAGTATTAATTTACATGATCACAAGGTCCCACAATAGGTTGTCTGCAGTCTGAGCAAGGGAAGCCAGTCTGAGCCTCAAAACTGAAGAACTTGGAGTCTGATGTTTGAGGACAGGAAGCATCCAGCATGGGAGAAAGATGTAGGCTGGGAGGCTAGGCCTGTCGCACTCCTTCACGTTTGTCTGCTTGCTTTATATTTGCTGGCGGCTGATTAGATGGTGCCCACCTGATTAAGGGTGGGTCTGCCTTCCCCAGCCCACTGACTCAAATGTTAATCTCCTTTGGCAACACCCTCACAGACACACCCAGGATCAATATTGCATCCTTCAATCCAATCAAGTTGACATACAGTATTAACCATCACAGTAGCCAAGTTATGGAATCAGCCTAAGTATCCATTGACTGATGAATGGATAAAGAAAATGTAGTATGTATACATAATGGAATACTATTCAGCTTTTATACAGAAAGAAATTATGTCATTTGCAACAACATAGATGAACTTGGAAGAAATTGTGTTAAATGAAATAAGCCAGGCAGAGAAAGGCAAATACCTCATGGTCTCACTTGTAGGTGGAATCTAAAAACAGTCAAAGTCAAACTCAGAGATACAGAGAATAAAATGGTTGTAACCAGTCACTGCAATTGGGAGGAGTAGGGAGATGTCGATCAAAGAATATAAAGTTTTAGTTAGACAGGAGGAATAAGTTCAAGGGATTTCTTGTACATCATGGTGACTACAGTTAATAATAATACATCATATACTTGAAAATTGCTAAGAGCAGATTTTACCTGGCCTCACCAGAAAAAAAAATAAGTATATGAAGTAATGTATATGTTAAGTACTTTGATTTAGCTATTCCACAATATATATAATTTATACAAACCATTTCCATAAATATGTACAACCCTTTCTTATCAATCAAAAAATAAATGAAAAAAAAATAAATGCAACTAAAACGATGATATTAACATAATGTTCAACATTAAGCAAAGCTGAATTCTCTATCTACTCATCATAATTGCCAACCATGTTTATTTGTAAAATAGACTATACTGTGATAATTCCTCATAACATAAGAAGTTGATGCATTTACAAAAACTTATCTGAGATATTTTATTGACTTGACTGGGTCTTACAAATATGGATTAGGTATATGGATAAAAAAGAATTTGACTGTAAAATTTGGAAAAATAATGTCTCAAAGCATAGTGATCCTTTAACACGATGGAATTTTTGGCTATGGGATAATTATAACTCACTTCTGGCAATGTGAACTGACTTTAGATTATTTGTGTTAAAATGTATCAATCATCTTATAAATAAATAACAGAGCTATTAATAATAATTTTGAACATTTTCCCCACTTGACCTTTTACCAAATCAGCTCCATAACAGATAAATCAATTAATATGTGTTTCCACTATTTTTTTTCTTACATTACACTTGGCTGTTGACTTTAATGAGGCAGAGAAATTGTTGAGGGACTGCCTTGGTATTGGGGAAGGCGTGGCAGTGAATACTGTGGCCGTTGCGCAGATTACACTCCTTGCAAACATCCCTGGGAAGTCAGTATTTTAAGCCCTGTTTTATAGGCTATCTCACTATAGCCAAGGGGCATAGCTAACTAAACTTAGGGTCACCATCCAGTCTGGCAGTAGAGTTACAGAAAGGGCTTCCAGAGAGTGGACCATTCAGAGTTGTTCTGGAGATTACACTGTGAAAGAAGTGTCTCTGGTTCATGATGTATGAGTCCCTTCTATGCTAATTCTACAAATTCAGGAGGGAAACAAACAAAACACTTCCCTTTCCTTTTAAAGCTTGTAGTCTTTCAGATTCCCAAGTCATAGTTAGATTTGGGAAGCATTGTTCACTGCCTGGGGAGAGGGTACTATCAATGGTACTACTATCAATGGTAGAGGGGCTGGAATTCAGAACCCAACTTCAGATCCAGCAGACGAATCATTGAACAAACTCAGAAAAGTGAATCTTGAATCTTAAATAGTAAGGGTCCCACCTAACACATCAAGCTTAAGCCACAAGAAATATTCCAGGCCCCACCATTTGATAGACCTGAGCCTACCTGTAAAAGCCAGGTCTAGGTTCACAGTGTTTATTTTCCTACCATAGAGCCTTGCTTGTATCACATTGTGTTTTAATTTTATGCTGACTAGTCCATCTCCACTACCAGACAATACAAAAAGATGGGGATTGAGTCTTTTATTTCTGTATTCTCACCATTGGGTAGAATGTCTGGTAAAAGTAGGACTCATCTTGAGTTTGGTGAATGAATGAATAAACATTTATAGCATTGGCCAAAATAAACTGCAAATTTTAAAGGATATGAACTTCAAATTATAAGACCTTACACTACAGTTTTGTGGGATGTAACAGGCAAAAGGGACTGATAAATAAGTTCAGTTATTATTACACTACACCCAGACTATGAGAAAGCAGGCTTAGCTATATTCATGTACACATAGAATTGTATAGGACAATAATGACCTGTACCTATATTTATACCTTTATGCCTATACCTCAATCTCTACCTATTTGTTTCTGTGTCATCTGAATGAATACATAGCTAGATGGATAGATAGATAGATAGATAGATAGATAGATAGATAGATAGATAGATATAGGCATGAGGACCAATTTGAAAATATAAGCACTTTATGAGCCACACGTTTTTACATTGTAATCATTTGGTTTCTACAAAAAATTGACACCAGAGAGGGTCAGCAACAGCACATGTCATACCCTTCGTTCCAGCAATTAAAGTGCTGTGGTTGTTAAGACATCAATTATAAAATATTTTACTAAAACACAAACACTTTTTTCTTTTTGAGCAAGATGATTGATTATTCACGAATAGTTTCAAACCACTTGTCAATAAGGACTATAGGACTTCATTACACTCAAAACAATAAATCACACATCTAACAGCAAACCTGACCCCTAATAACCTTTGTTACCTAGTTTCTAACGTTTCCCAGAGTGTGACATTGAACTCTCATGAGGTAAGATGCTCTACTTTCTAGCCTTCTGTGGCAAAATATAACAGAGTAACATTAATTTCTAAATATGATTTTTGAGATGAAAGGTGAGTGGTAAATTTTGCAATTATCTTTTGAAAGGTAAGTAAAATATACTTTGCTCTTTAGAAAAGGTTCCATTTCTACATATACATTATAAACCATATATCAAGTGATTTTACGAGGAAAAAAGTAAGATCAAGATTACATATTAATACAAGAGGAATGTGGGTGAAGTCTTAGACTTGGACCCTGGAAAGATGATGAAACAGGAGAGAGCTCTTTTTGGAGACTCTCTTGCCTCTCACTGTCTATCCTCCAGCTTCTAGAGCTTCTCCCTACTCTGGGAGCATTCACAGTACTCCCCAGACCCTAGTCCAATCTCACGCATGAATGTCAAGTAACTCCACCTGCCTAATGTATTCTAAATCTCATTTCAGATTGAAAGATAAGACAGCTGTTCCAGATGACTACTTCTTAAATGTGCCCTGAACATGCTAACATGTAAGTAGCCAAGAAACAATATCATGTTTCTCACTGGCATTCTTAGTTTCAATAAAATAGGTCATTATATTATATATGACATCCAATTTGTAAAAATATATACACTTTCCCCCATGGGACTCAGTGTGATTATTTGCATCTTGAATGTGAAAAAACCTGTGTGCCATGAAAATTTCTGTATGCTTTAAGTGGCTTTCACTCCAATGTAGATAGGTATAGGCAGAGGTGCAGATCTAGATACAGGTATAGGAATAGGTTATCATTACTGTACACCATATTATATAAGGAATTCTCTTCTCCCTACTCTTTTTTGGGAACAAAGCTCTCCTTTTCACAGGCTATCTGCACTCAACTTGTAGTTATCAGAAAACACTGTTAGTAATTTATTTTAAAAGCAACTTCAGGAAGAAATGGATGTTGTGAATGAAGGAATTTAGACACAGCATGAAGAATAAAGTCAATCGTTTAGTCTGACAGGCAGTCGTGGGCAGCTATTTGGGTTATAGGGCAAATATCTTGCTGTTTAAACAAAACCTCATGCCACATGCATGAGCATTGGAGTATTACATAAGCATTTAACCAGTGCCAAAATTCTATCATTCTTAGCTGTCTACCCACTCTAGGTAGGGCTGATCCCCAAATTCTGAAAGATTGAAAAGGATAGGATCTTGTTACCATTTTTCTTGTATGTTTTAAAATAGCAAGCCACTCACTTAAAATTTGAAGAAGAGATTGCATTTGCCAAACATGTAGTTGTAATTGAGATTTTCATTGTGTACTTCTTTGTGAAAATGCAGATGGATTAGCATTCATGGTCACTGAGTTCTGTTTCCATGGATATAGTTTCAGTTATGCCAACCAAGGACAGATTGTGTACTTTATTACTTTGTTTCAAGTATTACTCAAACATTTAAAAAATATCCCAGCACTATACGGCATTATATATTAATGTAGTGGTGATATTTTGGTAATATTTCATTGACTTTAAATGATTTTAAGGTTCCAATGGCGATTTTTTAAAAGTATGCACCTACATTGTAATACTGAAAGCCTATTGGTTTAACTAAGCATGCTAGCTTGGCCTCCAGGGAACTCCTGAAGAAGCCAGAATTAAGTGAAATTGCAGTTCCATTAACATCCAAAGAAGAGTTAGCCTGGTAACAAGATATTTCATTTACTGCAATTCCAAAAAGCTGTAGAAAAGGCAATGGAGGACTACAGCTAGGAGAAAATTCACTGGTCAGATAAAAATGAAAATTATTTCAGTCTTCCCTACTAGACTAGTAAATTTTTCAAAACTATGTTTTTGTAGTCTCGTATTTCTCACAACCCAGTTTTTTAAAAAATTTATTAGTACCTAATACACAATTGTAAATTTAATGTCATGTATCTGTTGTTGGTCTTTTAATTAGAACCTGGTACCAATAGAGTTTTAAATAATGACAGTGATGAGCACTGAACAAATATCGAATATGCATATTATTTTCAGGAGTGTGTTGAGGCATCCCAAGTGGCATAAAAAATAAAGTGTGCATAGCTTGTAACTGTGAAAGTTTATATATGAGGATAAATTAATTCAATTCAACAAGTAATTTAATTCAATGCACTATGGACACATTGGAGGGAAAAACAGTCAAAAAACTTTACTCATGGATCTTATATCCCAGCAAGGGAGACCACCAATAAATAATAGATATGATAAACAATTGCGTGGTGTGTTAGAAGGTTACAAATGTTATGGAACATATGAAAAAGTAGAGGGTAAAGTAAACGGTAATCTTGAATGGTAGTGGTGTGGGCTTTTGCCAAGTTGCAGTATTAAAAACGATCAAAGTCTGCCTCATTGACAAGGTGAGATTTAAACAAAGGCTTTAGGAGTTGAGAGAGTTGGCCAAGCAGATGCTGGGAGAAGAGCTTTCCAGGCAGAGGCAACACCTAGAGCAAAAGTCCAAAGGTGAGAGTGTGCCTGATGTGTTCAAGGAAGACCAGGGATGTAAACGTAGCTCTCCAGGGTAGTGCAAGCAGGGAAGAGTTGTAGAAAATAAAGTCAGAGAGGTAATGAGGAAGCACGCTCAGTCATACACAGCCTGACACATGGTGATTGTATGAACTTTAGCTTCTGCTGAGTACAGTGAAGAGCCTTTGCAGAATTCTGAGCAGAGAAACAGTCTACTCAGATGTAAGTTTCAATTGGATCATTCTACTTTTGTATAGAGTACAGACTATAGAGAGAAGAGGATAAATGCAGGTGACCAATTAGGAGACGGTTGCAGTAATCCAGAGACAAGAGATGGAGGTTCAGATCAGGGTAAGAGGTGCTTAAAAGTAGTTAAACTCTGAATATTGTTTGAAGGTAGAGAAAAAGAATTCTTGATGGATTTAATAAGGAAAATGTGAGAAAGGGGGGAATAGAAGATGACTTTGGCCTGTGCAACTCAAAGGATGGAATTTCCTCAACCGAAATGAGAAAAACTGAGTGGAGAAGGTTCCGGGAGGAAGATCAGGAGTTCAGTTTTGAATGTTTAGTCTATCTAGGATACGTTCAAGCAGAAATGTTAGACAGTTGTGTATATGAATCTGAAGTTCAAGTACAAAGGTCTCGAGTGGAGATTTAAATTTGAGAGTCACCAGCACATAGATGGTATTCAAAGCCACTGGCTTGGATGATTCCAACAAGAGAGTCCATGTGTGGACCAAGGACTGAGCCTTGGGCAATACAACTTTAAGTCGGGACGAAGAGGGAGATTAACCGGAAAGGAGCACCCAATGAGCTAGAAGGAAAGCAAATGATGTGCATGGTTTTTTTCAAAAGCTAAGAGAAGAAAGTCCATCAAAGGGGAGGTAAAAATCAATTTGGTCAAAATCTATGATAGGTCAAGTGAAATGAAGGTGAAAAAAAATAACCATTGGATTTAGTGACACAGAACTAGTTCATTGGCAAATTTAAATATTCAACCTTGCAATAGTATCACCACTTTCTGAACATTGCCATTTTGCTTTATACATGGAAGTTCCACCATCCAAGGTTTATGTGCTTGACTTTCTTTTATTTTTCCTTATAACTGTCCTTTTCTTTGGTGTTTATGGGTGAATATTGACTTTCTCTTAAATTTTTTAACTCCTCATATTTTATATGCTTTCTCAGCACGTGCTTTTGAATTACATATTTAAATTTTAATTTCTTTTCACATTTATAATATAGAGCAATGTTTGAATTCAGCTATTAACTTTTACCCATCTCTTAGTCTATATTGATTTTTTGTTGTTTTTCCAAATTACCTCACATTCATGCTTTATTTTAGCAGCCACATTTTATAAAGTTATCTAGCATTATTTAACTTTCATATCTAGTAAGTAGCATAGTAAGTGAATTGTAACTGTAATTAACAATAAACATCTATTTTATTTCCCAATTTTTTTGTTAATTCAACAACACAGTTGTATTCTATCTGGTGCATTCATTGAATTTTGCCAAAAAAACAAGTCTAAATCACACCAATATTTTGTTTCTAACCCGCCTCATCAACAACCTCTAGATTATATGCATTTTCCATTATTTTTATTTGTATTGCAAATTACTGTAATCTTACTTTTGTTACTTTTATTTCTGGAGATTCTTTTGTTACTATTTACCAACTCTGACTTTCATTCTGGCTGACTTTTGTAATTTCTTACTTATTCAGATTTGTGTCATCTTGCTATTGTAGGTACTTTTATACATCCTAGAATTGCATTCCAGTTTACTCAGTGTTCTCAAGGCAATAAATGTCATGTCCTGATGTGAAAATATAACTGTTAATATAAAATGAGTGTATATTAGAGACTGCAATCGGTAGTAGGATAGAGGTAATATAAATTGATAGTTAGGAATATTGAAAAGGAAGTTAAAAGGGGAAAATTTATTAGCTTGCTAGTAATAAAACTCTAGAAAGGCCAATACAAAGACTTTCCATCTATGCAAGTCCAAAGTACTATATATCTAAGTCATAGCTCCACAGAATTGACACATCCTTCCCATTTAAATAGTAAGAACATGCCCAACATACATACATTTAACATCATTAAACAAGAATAAGCCAAGGAGCATATTAATAGTCATCTTCATCTCTTCCTCTAATACTTGCTCTGCTTATATGCACAGACATTTTGAGTTCTGATAGACCATTTATTTAGATAGATTCAATTAGCAAGTTATGCAAGGTAGTAAAACTGATATAAAAAAAAATGAATGTCATTGAACACTTCACTAAACAGAATGTCTTCAGTTTTTATTTTCCCACTAAATAGTAAACTATGTAGTAGACTCTTATGGTAATAATTTCTGTATTCTAAAATGTCAACAAAAGAAAAATATCCCTCAGAATTTACTTATGCTTCAGAGATCTTTCAAAGGATTTAAAACAATTTAGGAAGTCATTCTTTAAAACAGAAAACAAAGCAACAATATAAAATTGTACATATGTAATTCTCTGTGACTCAAAACTCAAAAGTGTTCTTTCCATGGTAGAAACTCACAAGGTAGATAGAAGAACCAGCTATTTTATGTGTATGTTGTTTTCAGTTGTCATCACATTCTTGATGAATTTGCTGGAGATCTACAATGACCCCAGATACCATGAAATGATAAATTAAGTGTGCAAATGTGTCAAGTACTCATATAAGATACTCTAATTTCTTCAGAATTTACAAAATTTTCTCTAAAATTATCAAGGCAGCAAAATGCAGCGATCATTGAGTCACGAGACATAAATTCTCTTCATAGTTGGTTCAACTGGCTGATTGTTCCAACGAGTGTTGCTCTGCCTCCCCATTATCCATTCACCCTTATCCTGAGAGTCACCTCCTGATTTCCCTATCGAGAAAGATGCCTCAACTCTGAATTTTATAATTGCTATGCTTTATGTGGCAGATGGATGAATATACAAACCTACTTAAGAAAAGTGGGAATTTATTTGTTTTATCTAGAGTCTTTGTTCAGGCAATCCTTCACCCAGAGTTCCAAAAATGGGAAAAAAGACCTAGCTTCTATATCCATTTTTTAGTTACTTTTATTCTTGTGTTGTCTATAGTTGATTTCCAACTGGTAACCTGAAAACTTTAACCAAACATACAAACCAAAATAAAAAAAACAAAAATGTACAGACATAATATGAATAGCAGCTGAATTAGTTTCCTGTGGCTGCCATAACAAATTACCACAATCTTGGAGGCTTAAAAGAACAGAAATTTATCCTCTCACAATTTTTAAATCTACGAATCTAAAATCAAGGTGTCAGCAGGACCATGCTTCCTCTGAAGGCTCTAGGGAAGGATCTTTTCTTGCTTCTTCCAGCTTCTCCTTTTCCCATAAAGATGCGGGTCATTGGATTGAAGGTCCACTCTATTCCAGTAAAATCTCATCTCAAATCTTACCTAATTACATCTGCAAAGACCCTACCTCAAAATAAGGTCACCTTCTGAGGGTCTGGGTGGGCATGAATTTTGGGGGAACATTATTCAATCCACTACAGAGATGAATAACAATAAGCACCAATTACATTGTGTGACTCTGGGTACCTCATTAGATCTCTTTTGATGTTAGTGTTCTTTTCCTGTAAAATATTTGAAATGGGCCAAAAAAGGGAATCTTAAAGATTTATTCTATCCTTGCCTTCAATGAATCCTAGGATCAAAGGACAATTGCCTTCAACGAATCCTAGGATCAAAGGACAATGTCATCCAAGTGTTCAGGCTATGAGCACACAAAGTGGGCTTTTCTAGTCAGACATGTACTTATCTACAAGGTGCACATATTATGAGTTTGGCTTTGTAGGGCATTTTTTCATTCTGGAGACATGAAAGACTTCTTATCAAGTCTAGTTGAATTTGGGCAATGTGTAACTCCTGACTGTTTTTCAGTGACGTTCTTGGCCATGATATTCAGAAGACTATTATATGTGTGTGTGTGTGTGTGTGTGTATGTATAGATATATATTTTTTTTTGTTTTGTTTTGTTTTGTTTTGTTTTTCTTTGAGATGGAGTCTCACTCTATCACCCAGGCTGGAGTGTAGTGGCACAATCTCGGCTCACTGCAAGCTCCACCTTCCGGGTTCATGCCATTCGCCTGCCTCAGCCTCCCAAGTAGCTGGAACTACAGGCGCCCACCACCACGCCCAGTTAGTTTTTTGTACTCTTAGTAGAGATGGGGCTTCACAGTGTTAGCCAGGATGGTCTCGATTTCCTGACATCTCCCAAAGTGCTGGGATTACAGGTGTGAGCCACTGCACCTGGCCTGTATTTTCTTTTCCAAAGATTTTTTTAAGACCATTTGCTCTTGTCTTCTCCCTGTTATGGATTACAGTTTTTTAAATAGCATGATGATCACTTAGCAACTAAAGAATTCCACACAGATTTATGAGATGAATCTGTTTACCAGATATATTAATCTAACTTGAAAACATTTTTTAGTACTTTATTTACAGGAAGCTTTTTATCCTAAATTTTGTTGGAATGAATTTGGCCATTTCAAGAGTCTTTATTTAAATCTGTTTTATAACTAAAATAATGTTAATGAGATGGTGGTCTTTTCCTTTAAATAGAATAATAGGAATTTGCAAGATTGTTAGAGATCAACTTGGTTGGTGATTTTTCTCTTTTGAGAACACAGACATGGGTTATGAGTCTGGCTCCTATAATCCCAGCTACTAGGGAGGCTAAGGTAGGAGAATCACTTGAACCCGGGAGGTGGAGATTGCAGTGAGCCAAGATCATGCCACTGCACTCCAGCCTGGGGGACAGAGCAAGACTGTCTCAAAAAAAAAAAGAAGAAGAAGAAAAAAGAAATGTAAAATTGTAAAATGATAGTCACTATGGAAGGCAGTCTGACAGCTCCTCAAAAAAGTAAACATAGAATTACCATATGGATCCAGTAATTCCATTACTGGGTGTATACTAAAAAGAACTGAAAGCAAAGAATCAAGTATATATTTGTACACCTATGTTTATAGCAGCATTATTCACAATAGCCAAAAAGTGGAGGCAACCTAAGTGTCCATTGACAGGTCAATAAATAAACAAATGTATGATATACGTACAATGGAACTTTAATCAGCCTTTAAAAAGGACATTTTGATACATGTCACAACATACATAAACCTCGAAGACATTATGCTAAGTGAAATAAGTCAATCACAAATTGACAAATATTTATTATTCCAACTGTACCAGGTCTCTAGAAGAATCAAATTTATAGAAACAGAAAGTAGAATGATGGTTGTAATGGGCTAGAGAAATGGGAAAATGGGGAGTTAGTATTTCATGGGTACAGAGTTTCACTATGGGAAGAAGAAAAATCCTGGAGATGGATGGTGGTGATGGTTGTACAACCATGTGAACAAGCTTAATGACACTGAAATGTATACCTAAAAATGGTTACAATTCTAAACATTATGTGATATATATGTTACCATGAAAGGGTAGACAATGTTTTCTACCATTAATTATTACACTAGATTCAGAGATCATACCTAATTATTGTGTTAGGTTATATGAGATCAAGAGAAAAATGTTTCATCCTGAATGTCAAACTATGATCTGTTAATATTGAATTTCTAGAGTATGAAGTCCTTTTAATGAAGCTCAGCTTATAAAATATGATTTGACCAACACATAATGCCTCCGCAGTGATAGCATGTACTGACTGTGTAGCAGGTACATTAGACATGATGGATCAGTGTTTCTCAGATCTGGCTGCACGTTAGCATCATTTGACATACTTTAAAAAATACCAAAAGGCATGATGGATATGGCAGTGGCTCTACAGTCATTTTGTTGAATCTCACACATTTTTCCCCTTAAGCTCGGAGGGAATTTTGTAGACTCCAGTTTTCAGGGAGTCCAAGGCAACTTTTTGATTTTTGGACGGTGTTAGGGTGTTCTGGAAACTATGAACACTCAAATTAACCCCAAATCTGACTTCCAGGACAAAGCCCAGGACAAAGCCCCATACTAATGTTGGCAGTAGAATCCAAATCAAGAACAGAAACAATAGTTGGAAGAAAGAGAAGGAGGAAGAGGATGAGAAGGAGAAAGAAAAGAAAAAAGCAAATTCTGAAGTCATACTTTTTAACTTGTTATAACTATAGAAAATGAAGATTATAGTATGAAACCTTGAACACTATCCTGGCTATCCCACCTCTGCTGTATATGGCACACCACCTTAAAGTACAAGAAAATCCCTTTGCTTTAAAATGAGTAACAGAAAAATATGGTGATTAAATTCCATATAAGGTTATTATACGAAAAAAGAAAATGCACTGAAAAAATTTTCCTCTGGTAATGTACTAAAAACACTTGTCAACAATTGCTAATTACTACCTAAAAATAAGCCAAACTTGAGGAAAAAAATGGGAACTCTTCATAATAGCATAAATCATAATTATAGAAGTAAAATTTTTAATTGGACCAAATGAATAGAATTGTCAAAGAACTAAAAATAAAATAATCGTTTCAAAAATAAAAACTAAACTAAGAGAAAAAAAGAGATAATAGAAAAGTAGAATAGTCGCATATTGTGAGATTATATTAAAGTATGGTTCAACTGTATTCTAAGATAAATTGACTTTTTACAAACACGCAATTAGGCTAAAAGTGAGAACATGTTTGATGAGATATCATGTTAATGCTAATTATTTTTTAAAAGCCTGACATATCTATATTAATATCAGACAAAGTAGATTTCAGAGCAAAGGGTTACAAAGAGCCAGTTATTCAAGAGGACCTAGGAATGCTAAACATTTATGCATTTAATAATAAAACTTTAAAATATATGTTGCATTCAGTGGAGAAATGGAAAAACTGTTTCTAAAGTCAACAATAACTGGAGATTTTAATACTCCATCTCTCAATAACTCATAGCATAAGTAGACAAAAAATAATTAAGAAGATTGCAGATTTGAACATCACTACCAACCAACTCGACTTAACTGACATTTATAGAATACTCCAAGCAAGAACTGTAGAACACATTTTCAAGAATAATCAAGTTTATAGAAATAGAAAGTAGAATGATGGTTGTAATGGGCTAGAGAAATGGGAAAATGGGGAGTTAGTATTTCATGGGTACAGAGTTTTACTATGGGAAGATGAAAAACCCTGCAGATGGATGATGGTGATGGTCGCACAACAATGTGGACATACTTAATGACACTGAACTGTACACTTAGAAATGGTTAAAATTCTAAATATTAAGTATGAAATGAGCATTAAGTAAGACAGGCCATATTCTAGAGCATTAAAAAAGTCACAAAAAATTTTAAATGGTATAATTCATATGAATTATTTTCTTTGACTATAATAGAATTAAATTAGGATTCTAGAATAATATCTAGAAAATCCCTCAAATATTTTGAAACTAAATGCACGTCTTAGTATTTTATGCATCAAAGAAGAAATCATAAATGAAATAAAATAAGAAAGCATATTCATCTGAATGAAAATTAAAATATTTCAAAATCTTTAAGAAGCAACTAAGGTAGTATTTAAATGAAAATTCATAGCCCTGAGTGTCAATATTATAAAAGAAGATAAATTGCAAGCCAATGGCCTCAGGTTCTACTTAAGAAAAAGAGAAACAAATTAAAGCTGAAATAACATAAGGAAATACTAAACATTGGGATAGAAATCAATAAAATATAAAGCAGGAAAACAATGAAGAAAAAATAAAATCAAAAGCTGGTTCTCTGAGACAATCAATGAACTGTTAAACCTCTAGCCAGACTTATTAGGAAAAACATAGAAAAGACACAAATTTCTTATGACAGAAATGAGAGAGGTGGTATAATTATGATAGCTTCTGCTGACATTTAAAAAAATAAGAGAATTCTATTAACAAATTATATAAAATATGTGAGAACTCAGAAGAAATACATAAATTTCTTAAAAGACACAAACTAATGAAGGTCACTTAACAAGAAATAATAACCTGAATAATGAGATATCTATTAGGGAAATTGAATTTTAAACCTCCCCATAAAGAAAATTCAAGGCCCACATGTCTTTACTGAGGAATTTGACCAAACATTTAATGGAGAAATAATACTAATTCTATTCAAATGCTTCTAAAAAAATTTAAGAGGGAATTCATATGAACTCATTTTACAAGGCCAGCATAACCCTGCTACCAAGTGAAGACATTCGAAGAAATTACAGACCAACATTCCTCAACATGGAGGAAAACGTTCTTGTTTTATTAGTCCTGAGAGTTTATTTGAAGTAAGTGACAACAAAAAAATAATAAATATTTGTGTTGTCTTGGTTTTACTTTCAACCTGAAGTGTCTCAAGCAAAAAAACCCATGAGAGAGAATAAAGCTGGATACATATAGGACATGGAAACTAGTGTTCTCCTTTACATCTTTCCCTTTCTTTCAATATCTTTTTCTCTCTTTATTTTAACTATTATTTTAAGTTCAAGGATACATGTGCAGCATGTGCAGGTCTGTTACATAGGTAAACTTGTGTCATGGGTGTTCATTGTACAGGTTACTTCACCACACAGGTATTAAGCCTAGTACCCATTAGTTATTTTTTCTAATGCTCTCCCTCCTCCCACCTTCCACCCTCCAGTAGGCCCCAGTGTGTGTTGCTCCCCTCTATGTGTCCATGTGTTCTCATCACTTAGCTCCCAGTTCTAAGTAAGAACATGTGGCATTTGGTTTTTCTGTTCCTGCATTAGTTAAGGATAATGTTCTTCAGCTCCATCCACGTCCCTGCAAAGACATGATCTTGTTTTTCTTTATGGCTGTATAGTATTCCATGGTGTATATGTACCACATCTTCTTTATCCAGTCCATCATTGATGGGCATTTAGGTTGATTCCTTGTCTTTACTGCTTTGACTAGTGCTGCAATGAACATAGACGTGCATGTGTCTGGAAGTTGAATCCCACAATATAGAAAAAGGTAAAAAAAATAAAAGTGGGGTCTATCTCAGGAATGCAAGTTTAGTTGAAGATGCAAGAATCAATTAATGTAATTCATTATAATAATGGACTGAAGAAAAAAATATAATCTCTTACCAATACATGCAGAAAAGTAGTTGAAATATCCAACATCCATCCCTGATTTAAGTTAAAACTGAAAACTCTCAGCAAGTTTAAAATACAAGGGAACTTCCCTAACCTAACAAAAGGCATGTAGGTAAAACCTACAGTTGGTACACTTAATAGTGAAAAATTAAATGCTTTCCCCTAAGTTCAGGAACCAGAAAAGGATACCCACTTTCACTATTTCTATTCAACGTTGTATCAGATGTTCTAGCCAATGCACAAAGCCAAGTACAATAAAGAAAAGGCTTCCATATTGAAAACTAAGAAGAAAAACTATGTTTATTCACAAATAACATGAGCATCTGTGTCGAAAAGTCACCTGAATAATAAAAGTCACTAGAACTAATAAGAGTTTGTCAGAGTCTAAAGATTTGAAACTAGTATATTAAAATTAATTGTATTTGTCTATACCTGCATAAATCTCAGAAATTAAAACTTAAAAAACAATTATTTAAACTAGCATCATAGAATGTAAAATACTTAGGAATAAATCTGATGAAAATGTATAAGATCTATACAGTGAAAATTGCAATACATTGTTAAGAGAGATTAAATAAGACCTAAATCAATGGAAAGATACATCAGTTCCGTGAGTTGGAAGAATTGTAATATGTCAATTGTGTGTACATTAACCACAAATTCAATGCAAACCAAGGCAAAATCCAAGTAGACTGGTACATATTGGAAACTTGAATCTAAAACTGGTGTAGAAATCCAAATGTCCTCATGCAGCCAAAACAACTTTGAAAAAGAAAAAGAAATTGGAAAGACTGCTAGTAAGAACAACAACATGGAAAAATGTCAAAGTGAAAGAAACTGGAAACAAATGACTACGTGTCATAAGATTTCGTTTATTTAACAGACTTTAAAAAAAACAGAAACTATAGTCATATAAAGCAGATCAGTGGTTGCCCGAGTCTTGGCATTTGGAGGAGAGAATTAATTGCAAAGGGGCACAAATGTACGTTTAAAATTTTACATACAATAATGGTGATGGTGGTTATGCCACTGTCTATATTTGTCAAAGCTCATCAAATTATATATTTAAACTAGTGAATCTTATTATACAGTATTATCCTAGAGCTAACCAAAATAAAAGTGAAAATCTCTGTGGGGGAAACTATAGAGAAACATACACTTATATGTTAGTGGTAAGATTTCAGGACTGTTCAATCACTGTGGAGAGAAGGTTAGTAATATCTAGTAAAATCACACACGCATATGTTCTCTGACTCAGACTTTCTCCTTTTAGGAACCTATTCCAATGATACATTGACAAAAATATGAAACGGTGTAGACACAAAGCTATTCATTGCAACAGTCCTTTAATAGTATCTTATACCAGAAATCAAAGAATAATGAATAAACAAAGACTAATACAGCCATAACAAAAAGACACAACAAAAAGCAGTCCATTCAGGTGCGTCATACTGGCCAAAGATGGAACAATCTGAGCATCAGTTAAAATGATGACTGTAGTGATTTGAAAACTATCAGCTTTGTTAAACTCCATGAGGTCAAAATGATACTTGAAATGTAGCTAACTGGTCATCTCAGAGAGATGCTAAGGAGCCAACTCATTATTCTGAAAACTGATAAATAAAAGAAAAAGTACAGCATATTTCCCCCTAGTTCTGAATATACTATAACTTGAGGTAATTGAATAGTTGTGGAAAATTATTTTAGAAAAATTATCCCTAGGAAATACAGAAAAGTATGATGGAATTATAACATCGCTATTTTAAACCCCTCCTAAAAAATAAATTTATTCAATTATCACTGTAGTTGCTAAAATAATTAGGTGGAGCCAGGCACAGTGGCAGGTGCCGGTCATCCCAGCTACTCTGGAAGCTGAGGCAGGAGGATCACTTGAGTCCAGGAGTTCAAATCCAACTGGGACAATACAGTAAGACCCTCATCTCTAAAAAGCAAAAATAAAATTATTAGGGGAAATTCTGGTGCAGATTACAGCAATGGATAGACCATAGTGAAAACACGTAAATCCACTGATCAATCCGAGCAGTATTAAAATAAGCAATCCGACACTGTGGGTCTCCTGTTATGATGCAGTAGGAGTATTTAGCATCACCTACAAAATATCCCTGCCAAATGTCAAGCCTAAATCTGCTCAGGCCAATAGGTCTTACACACTTTCACAAGACAGTAAGAGAAATAGTAAATTATGTCAAACAAAACCACAGAGAAGTGGTCAGAAAACTGAGAATGGGATATATTCTACAGAAAATGGTCAATTTTTAACAACAACAGCAACAACAAAACAAAATGCAGAGAGAGAAAGAGATGATAATAGGTTAAAAAGCAGAAGAAAACTTTAATTTCAAGTTACAGTAGTTTGGAGCAGATCATTGCTCTTGCTGAGAAAAATCAAAACATTTGGATCACTCTCTCTCTCTCTCTTTTTTTTTTATGTCTAAAACATCAGAGAACTGCTAAAGTAACCCAGACTAGAAGAAACAATGGTAGAGAAGTCAGAACACGTGTTTCAGCCATTAATTCCCTGGGGAAATGTAATGATTCTGCGTATACAGAAAGAGCCTTAGAATCTAGGTTACGCCCAGGCAAAGAGATACTGTGGAGATAAGAGAAACCAGCAGAGCATTTAACAGTTTTGTCAGGCTAGAGAGACAAAATTGCAGACATAAAGGGCCAGGATCCAGGCAGGCAGTGGGTGAAGAATTAAACCTGAAACATGGCAAGTTTTCCTTTGAAGACATTTGGTGCATTCTAAATATGTACATGGTAGGAAATGAGAAGTTAAGCAGAAAATCTCTGAAAAGCAGAATAGGTTTTCCAACAATCTCAGTAACGTAGGAATTACAGTTTAAAACCTACTAGAGGGAGGGGGTCCCAACAAACACCACTGAACCTCAGTTGGAAACCTGGGAGGCCTTTATACTACAATCAAGGGTGACTAAGAGGTTAAAAAAAAACACCCAAACTGAAACCCAATATTGACTCATCTCACACTTTGAATTAATGTGATCAAGCCCACATTGTCAGCCAAGCAGAGAAAAGACTAAATTCTTTCTGGAAGAAAATAACATCATCTGGAGTCTATAACATTACTAGGCTCACCAAAAGAAAAGAGCGTGTAAATAAAAGTCAGGAAAAATGACAGGATAGAATACATCAACAAGTGATCCCAACATTGGAGTTATTAGTAAATTACTTTAAAATAACCTTGATTGATATCTTTAAGAAAAGATACAAAAATTTACCAGAGCTTTTGGAATCTATTTTTTAAAAAACAAGGGTAAATTCTAAAACTAAAAATTAATAGTAACTAACATTAGGAACTCAATACGTGGTCTGAGCAGATTAGACACAGAAGATGAAATTCTGAAACTAGAAGACAGAGCAATAGAAAACAGGTGACATGATTTTTTTGTTGTTGTTGTGCTTGTTGTTTTGATAGAGACAGGGTTTCTGTACGTTGCCCAGGCTGGTCTTGAACTTATGGACTCAAGCAATATTCCCACTTTGGCCTCCCAAAGTGCTGGAATTACAGGCGTGATCCACCGAACCTGGTCCAGAAAACAGGTGACATGAAAGAGGAAACAGCTAACAGAAAATAGAGAAAATCATAAGATGGGTACAGGACAAAGTGAAATGGTAAAATATAAATTTTCTTAGAACCACAGAAACAGACAACAGAAAGAAGTGCAAAAGCAAAATATCAGCCAACTGTGATACATGCAAGGATGGATTTAGGCACATCATAGTAAAACTACTTAAAACCAAGGACAAAAAGGGAAATATTAAATTTACTCAGGAAAAGGAAGAAATGTTAACTACAAAGAAATAACAATAAGACTGAGCTATTCCCCTCAACAGAAATTATGAAAGTTAAAGCACAATTATATAACTACTAAAAGAAAATGATGGCCATCTTAGAATTCTATCCCCAGTGAGAATAGTATGACTTTTTATTTTATTTGTTTATTTCTTTTGAGACAGAGTATCGCTTTGTCACCCAGGCTAGAGTGCAGTGGCATGTTCTCGTCTCACTGCAATCTCCTCCTCCCGGGTTCAAGTGATTCTCCTGCGTCAGCCTCCTGAGTAGCTGGGATTACAGGAGTGCGCCACTACGCCAGGCTAATTTTCGTATTTTTCTTTAGTAGAGATGGGGTTTCCCCATGTACTTTTTTTAGTAGAGACAGGGTTTCCCCATGTTGGCCATGCTGGTTTCAAACACTTGACCTCAGGTGATATGCCTGCCTAGGCCTCCCAAAGATTACAGGTGTGGGCCATCGCACCCAGCCGAAAATAGCATTTTTTAAACTGTAAAATAAAGGCATGACACTTTCTGACAAACACTGAGGTAATTTGTCACCAGCAGACCTTTACTAAATAAAAGGTATTGTTCAACCAGAAGAAAATGATCCTATATGGAAACACATATGTGTGGAAAAGAATGAAAAACACAGAATATGTCAATACGTTAGTAAATGTAAAGTAATATTGACAGTCCAAAGAGTGCCAATAATATTTTGTGAAACTTAAAATATTCATAGAATTAAAATCCATGGTGGCAGAAATGGAAAGACGGTAGGAGGTAAATGGGGTTAAAATGTACAAAGGTTTTAACATTAGAGAAGTGGAAAATAGTAATTTGCATTAAACTAGGGTAAGTGAAGGATACCAGCTATAATGTCTAATAACCACTAAAAGACTATTAAAAGAAGTAATTAAGTATATGTTGCAAACATATTTGATTAATTCAAAAGAAATCAAGACAGAGAAAAAGGAAAATAAAGCAGGTATGCAAATAGAAAATAAGACTACCGACATAAAAGCAGGTATGCCAATAATTACATGAAATGCCATGAACTAAATGATTCTATTTAACAACAGTACTTGTTAGGTTGAATTGAAAACAAAATACAACTCTATGTTGCTAGAAGAAATATACTGTAAAAACAGAAAGTCGAAAAAGTTTAAAGTAAAAAGATACAGCAAGAAAACAGGACCTCACTCCTACAACTTGAAAGGAACTGAATTTTGCAAACAACCATGTAAATTTCAAAGAGAACTCCAAGTATCTGATGAGAATACAGCCCCGGCCACACCTTGATCTCACCCTGGACAGAGGACACCATACCTGGACTCCTAATCTACACAACTGTGAGCTAATACATGCGTATCGTTTTTAGCTGCTAAATTGGTGGCAATTTGTTACACAGCAACAGAAAACTAATACATAACACAAATATCCATCCAAAAATTAATTACTTAGTGTGATATAGTCATAATATGAAGTTCTGCACAGCAATGAGAATAAATGCATTATTGCTATATGCATTACCGTGGAAGAGTCTCAGTAACATAATGCAGAGCAAAATAAATAAGAAACAACAAAGTACCTAGATGAATCTATGCACTCCTAGAAAGTACATTCATTGAGTTGTAGTAAAATCTCATACTTTCTTTGACAAAACTCTGTATCTTTCATAAAATTCTCAAACATATCATGACCCCAAAAAGGCAAGGGTCACTGATGTAGATTATGTAACTATGTACTAAAACAAAATTGAATCTGCATAATTGCCTTAATTTTCATTGTTGATGTAGCATGAGGACAGAATGCAATTTTTATTGTTTGGTATGTTTTAAGTTTTTCTTCTGGTAATTATCATCCTTAAATTCATAAAAAAGTCACAAAGAAATGTAATGCTATGGAATTACAAACTGAGTGCATGCGTAAATCTTTTGTAGGTTTTATCATTTTTGTCTTCAAGAAAGGAATCCAAGGCTAGGCATTGTGGCTCAGGCCTGTAATCCCAGCACTTTGAGAGGTCAAGGTGGGAGGAACACTTGAGACCAGGAATTCAGGCCCAGCTGGGGCAACACAGCAAGACTACATCTCTAAATAAAACAAATAAACAAACAATTAGCAGGGCACAGTGACGTGTGCATGCAGTCCCGGCTACTAGGAAGGCTTAGGCAGGATGATCACTTGAACTCAGGAATTTGAGTCTGCAGTCAGCTATGATCACACCACTGCACCCCAGCCTGAACAATAGAGTAAGACCCTGTCTCCTAAAAAGAAAAGGGAAAGCAAGAAAGAAATCCAATGTTCTGCATTTCTTTTTTATTCCCTCCCGGTCCAATCATGAATGTGTTGTCTGGGTTTGATCAGATTCAAGGACAGCAACTGGGCCTTCTCGCTGATGGGTAGAACCAATGGAAGTGTTAAGAGCTTGAGCTTCTCCTTTCATTCCCTTTGCTCTCTCTTTTCCCGTGTGACAGCAACCAAGGATTGGGTCATTTCAAGAGAATTATTTCTAGCAGAGGTCAGTATCAGGCATTGCAAACAAATATATTCTCATTACATATTATCTTTCTCTCGGGTACCTTCTCTCTGATATTGACAGATGCCACCAGTTACTAGCCAGCTTAAAAAGGGATGTTCCATATAACATGCGCTGGGTTACTAACATATACTGCACCAAACTTTGTACCTCCAATCTAGAAGTTAATAAAGTGTTACCTTGGTTTTCTTCATTCATTGTTTCTTGCACATGCATTTTCCTCCAGAGCCTTGTCAGGGAACGAGGGGATGGTCAGGTACAGGATTTTGGTTTCTGGATCACAGGTTATAAAGCTGTCTCAATACTGTAAGAAAATTTCTGAAAGCTGTAGGTAATACCCAACCTTTGTGTATTAAGACATACAGTCTTGACTTAAAAGATATTTATTTAGGGATTGATATCTTACTCAAATAGTTTAGGAACATTCTCGAGAATTCACTTTTGGAATGAGAATATCATATTTATGTTACACTCTCTCTGAAAAAATTGCATATATCCACATAGTGCTAACATGATACAGGAACTATGTTTGAATGTGTTTGTAGAAAAATAGCTTTGACATCATAACTTGTTATTTAAAGCCAGAAAATTAGTGTGCATACTTAGAACATCATAGATGGATACAAGGACAGGTGGATAGAAAATGCTAAAAAGTGCTTTACAGAGAGCAGAGAGTGTGTTTGAGAAATGTGAATCATTTTTTAAAATGTAAAAACCAAATCACCACTGCTTTAGTTTCAACTTTAGCCTCTGGGCAATTATCAAGCCTTTGCGTTTTCCTGAGTTTCTTTTACTTTGTAGGGTTTCACATTCCATTTACTGACCCAAACAGATCAGCAAATTGTTTCATTCAATGATATGAGTTGTATTTTTGTATTAAAATAAACGTCTTTGTCATTGATGGCTAATTCAGGTAAGAAAAGCTTTTTGGTTTGGGGTAAAACTCATTAATTACCTAATGATAATGAAATTCAGTCATTAGCAGGGAAAGGAAATATTTCTAGATGTTAGAGAAAATCATTTTAAATAACTTATGCTGTTTTTTAGGTATATTACCTTTCCTATTCTGTAATACAAAAAAAAAAAACCAAAATGCATTTTTTCCATCACACACCATTCAACACAAAACCACACACCAAAGTAATCACTTCTTCAACAAACATGAACACTGGGTGTCCTTTGATTCCATTCAATTCTGGCTCATCTACCTAGAGATAGGACAGTTTGAGGGCTCAGTCCCACAACACTGCTGTTTCAGATGCCAAATGCAAGTAGCAGGTTATCACCTATGCTTCTAACCACTCAGCTATGAATCAGAATTCTTATGACTCCTTCCTCATGTTTGATTAATTTGCTAGAGTGGATCACAGAAGTCAAAGAAACACTTAACTTATGTTTACCCATTTATTATAAAGAACATTAGAAAGGATACAGATAAACAGCCAGATTGAAGAGATGCAGAGGGTGAGGTATGGGAGAAGGGATACGGAGCTTCAAAGACATCTTCAGGAAGCACCACATATTCAGCTATCCAGAAGCTCCCAAACCAAGTTATTTTTAGGTTTTATGAAGGCTTCATTATATAGGCATGATGGGTAAAATCACTGGCCACTGGCGAGCAATTCAACTTTTAGTTCTTCTTCCTGCCCCAGAGGTTGAGATGTGGGGCTCAAAGTTCCAACTGTCTAATCATGCCCTGGTCTTTCTGGTCACCAGCCCCAATCTTGAAGCTACCTAGAGGTTCCCAGACCTAGTCATCTCATTAGCATGACTAAAGGCACTCTTAGACAGTATGTCAGGGCCAGGCGCAGTGGCTCACATCTGTAATCCCAGCACTTTGGGAGGCCGAGGCAGATGGATCACTTGACGTCAGGAGTTCGGGACTAGCCTTGCCAACATGGTGAAATCCGTCTCTACTAAAAATGCAAAAATTAGCCAGTCGTGGTATAGTGCACACCTGTAATCCCAGCTACTCGAGAGGCAGAGGCAGGAGAATGGCTTGAACCCAGGAGTCGGAGGTTGCAGTGAGCCATCATGCCACTGCACTCCAGCCTGGATGACAGACAGAGACTCTGCCTGAAAAAAAAAAAAAAAAATGAAGCAGTATGCCAGGAAACTAAACACTAAATATATACTTCACAATATCGCACCTGCAAGATGGCAGATATTATGGTTTACTATTCAAAAAATAGAAATAACTTTCAAATCGGAAACCAGGCTTATATACAATTTTGAAAAAGCAAGTATCTCTCCATGAAATTTTCTAGGGTGAGTGTATTAGAATTCCTGTTTCCCCTATGATATGAATCAAATGGCTCCCATTTCAAATCCATTTTTGTGTTCAAGGCATACTGGTAATGTTTTTTCTGACTCTAAAAATAGTTTTATTTCAGCGAAGGCCTCGAAGTAAGTCCTCCAGTCACAAGGCATACTGAAAATCTGAGTGTGACTCGAGCTCATTGTGAAATGATGTTTACCAAGTTATGATTATAAGCAAAGTTAGTTACTCTGTTATAAAGAGAATGTTGCAAAGGCTAACAAGATTTTAACGTACAGATTGAGTATCCTTGATGTGAAATTTTTGGAGACAAAAGTTTTCAAAGTTCAGATTTGGTTGCATTTTGGAATATTTGCATATACCTAAGGAGATATCTCAAAGATGGGACCCAAGTATAAACACAAAATGCATTATGATTCATACATACCTTGTACACATAGGCTGCAGGTAATTTTATAAAATACTTTAAATGATTTTATTAAACATGAAACACAGTTTGTGTTAAGCACTTTGGTATGGAATTTTCCACTTGTGGCATCATGTCAGGGCTCAAAACAATTTTAGATTTTGGGATTTTGGATTATGATTGGATGCCCAACCTGTATATATGTATAAACAGGTATACATATATATGCACACACATATACACACACACACACATATATATATAAACCCTCATAAAAATATTTTACACAAATGTAGTATCAATCAAGCTCCCTCAGGTTTTTTATAAAACATTTTTAAGCATAGATACCAAATGCTTCTCTGGATTAAGTAACACTCTGAAATTTGTTTTACTCTACTACATTATTGCTGGTAAATTATGCTTTTAAGTATAATGATGTTGGCCAAAATTAAGAAACTTTATAAGAAACTGTCATATGAAATTTATTTCATTTATTCTGGATATATTGCTGAGGATATTTCTGACTCCATTAACTCCATTAATTAGTTTTTTTTTTGGTTGTTGTTTTGTTTTGTTTTGTTTTGTTTTTTGAGACGGAGTGGTGCCTGTTGCCTAGGCTGGAGTGCAACGACAAAAATCATAGCTCATTGTAACCTTGGAGTCCTGGGCTCAAGCTATCCTCCTCCTCAGCCTCTAGGACTTACAGGCATATGTCACCGCATTGGACTGTTTTTTGTTTTGTTTTGTTTGTAGACATGGGGCCTGGCTATGTTACCCAGGCTGGTCCTGGACTCCTAGCCTTATACAATCCTCCTGCTTTAGCCTCCCAAAGTGCTGGGATTACAGATTTGAGCCACCACACCTGGCTTAGTCTTGTATTGTTGACATCTACCAAAACTCACTAATCAATTGTTCCCAATTCTAAACGGGGCTCCATCGTTAACTGCCTTGTGACCTACAGCAAGTCACTGAACTCTCTTAAGCTTTATTTTCCTCATGTTTGAAGTAGAATAATATTGTATTAATATACTGAAGATAAAATAAGAATTATGTGAAAGACTTCTGGTAATTTTACATGACAATGTATGAATATTTTGTTAAAAATTTAGTGCCAAATGCTTTGTGCACAGAAGGCATATTGTTTAAACAAACTGGTATCTACCTATCTTAGAAATTTTTATAATTAACAAATTTAAAGCCGTATATAACTATATACTCAAAAGCAGGAGAGTGGGTTTCTAAATTTTTGGAAAACAATAATACTCAGGAGTTCTTAAGATACATGAAAGGCAATTGAGTTTCATGACAGAAATAGTAAGAAAGAAAGAAAAAGAAAATGTTTCTTGGCTGAGCACGGTGGCTCACGCCTGTAATCCCAGCTCTTTGGGACGTCAAGACAGGTAGGTCACCTGTCAGAAGTTCAAGACCAGCCTGGCCAGCATGGTGAAACCTCATCTCTACTAAAAATACAAAAATTAGCCGGGCATGATGGTGGGTGCCTGTAATCCCAACTACTTGGGAGGTTGAGGCAGGAGAAGCTCTTGAACCTGGGAGGTGGAGGTTGCAGTGAGCCGAGATTGTGCCATTGCACTCCAACCTGAGCAACTGAGTGAAACTGTCTCAAAAAAAAAAAAAGAAGAAGAAGAGAATGTTTCTTTCCTTGAAGGTGACTATAATGAAATCTTTCACTTTTCTTTCATCCTAGAAAGCAAGAATCACAATTATACAGCAATTATGCAAAACCTCCCATGCTCATAAATACTAATCTAATAAGCCCTGATTCAGATTCTAAATCATCCAATTAAATGCTAATTGGCTTATTCTCTTTAAAACAAGTTTACACTGATTCTATTCATTTCCTGACTTCTCGACATATGAGTCTAGCTTCCTTGATTAAAAAGGACCATGGTTGGATTGTACATATGGTCCTAATAAGAAAGCAACCACGTAAAGTATCACAGAGACCCATGGCCAACATAGCATAAAAGTATCTATAAAGAAGCAAAATATACTTTTATCATATATGCCTGGATTTTACACTAACATAAGTATTGTATCCTAAAAAGAGTCACAGAAACACATTATGCTCGTTTCTATACTGTCATATTTATCAAAATTTATATGCAGTTCATCTTGCAAATTGTTTTCAGAGACGGTTTAGAGGCAACATATGATAACCATTTTTGTATCAGACTCTCATCTCCATATCAACCACACATAGCCTTCTTTTCCACAGTCACCTCTCTTATTCAATTAAAATGACTCTGAATGAATGACCTTTGGTTGTTTACAAATACAAAGTCTGCCTGTAAGAGCTTAAGCTTTGCTGCCATTGAAGACATGCAGACGTCAGCTCCAGAACGTGCTGTGGTTGAGTTCTGCACAAGTCTCTCCTGATGAGAGTATCCTCAGAGAAGATCTGGCTCTTACACAGGAGGCAATGCTCCCTGGATGGGAACCTGGCTCCTACGCCTGGGAAACAGTCACATTGCTTCAGGGTCATGTTTCGAAAATACTATGTATAGCCTATGCATAAAACTCTTGTAAAACATTTGCAAAGACACCTGATGTTTTCTAATCTTTGCTCAAGAGTTCAACTCATTTTATTTAAAAGATATTAAAATGCTAAGTTTGCAGAAGTCTGGTGTTACAAAAACCTGATGTTCAGCAGAAGTAGAACGAATTCAGATGGTAGAAATTTCACATTCTCCATGAAGCCAATAGTCCACAAGTCCACCTAGAAGATTTCATATCTTCCCAAGTAATCACTTTAAAAGGTGAGTCAGACCAGTGTGTCGGTCTGTGTTTACCTTTCTGTCCATCCTGAGCCAGCCCTGTGAGCAGGATACAGATGAGGAAAAGGGAAAATTGTTTCACTAGTCTGGCAGGCAAAGTCTAGATAACTGATTGAATGATGTCATTATGGGACATAGGCTGTGTTCAGCCTACCTAGTTGTAAGGCACAGGGTAAAATAAAAATCCCAGGAAAGATAAATTTTGGAAATCCTGCTTTTGACTCAATTTTTCAATGGGCATTGCATGGCGATGAGAAGAGAAAAACTTGGGATAAAACTCTAGAAGAAATTAAAATGATGTGACATGGTATCTATGTAAGGTTCTCCCTGACATAGGCCTTGTCAGGGGCCTTGCCAGATATTTATGACACTGTGGATGCCATGTGGTTAGTGGAACTTCCAGAGTTCTTGTAAGCCACACCAGCATCTGATCTCTGGGTTTCTAAAGGGCCATGGCTAGTAGGTTAATAGATCACAGTGATACTGAAACGTTAATACAGTCAAGGCCATTTTGAATATACATGTAGGTGTGTGCCTATGTGGGTGAAATTGCTGATTTTATCTCCCACAATATGCTGAGTGATCATGAAAGTAACACTTTAAATGTGAGTCCAGAGTATCAACTGGTTTTATCAAAACCTAATTGGAAAAATATATATGTATGTTACATATATAAATATATATGTATGTGATATCACATATATATATCACATACATATAGATACATATTTTCTACCTCTCTAGGATATTTTTGGTGTTTTTTATAATTTTTTTTTCATTATAGTAAGAGCATTGTAGTAAGAGCATTTAATGAGATCCACCCTTTTAACAAATTTTAAGTGTACAATAGAGTATCATTGATGAATATAAATACATTATTAAAAAGATACATATTGGTGAGGTTATGTAGAAAGTGGAACCCGTGTACATTGTTGGTGGGAATGTAACACAGTGCTGCCACTATGGAAAATAGTATAGAGTTTCCTCAAAAACTTAAAAATAGAACTGCTGTATGATCCAGCAATCCCACTGATTGGTATTTATCCAAAAGAATTGAAATTCAGATTTTGAAGAGATAGTATTTGCACACCTATTTTCATAGCAGCCTTATTTACAACAGCCAAGATGTGGAAACAACCTAAGTGGTCACTGATGGATAAATTTGTAAAGAAAATGTGGTATATACATACAAGGAATTTTACTCAGCCTTTAAAGAAAGGAAATCCTGCAATGCAACAACATGGAGGAACATGGAGGACATTATGCTAAGTTAAAAAAATGAGACACAGAAGGGCCAGTTTTAAGATTCTCGCGAGGCCTGAAAGCTTTAGATGAATAACTCCTCCCTTCTCAGGCCCAGTACCAAGACACAGGGCCGCTTGCATCAGCAGCCTGCGTCAGCAAGATAGCAGAAGCAGGAAGAGAGCCGGTCAGAAGACACCTACCCTGGCCGGAAGACATGTACCCTGGCCGGAAGACCCGTACCCCTGAAGATGGAGAAAGAGGACATCCAAGTACAACGTAGCAGTTATGTCAGACAAGGACACTTCCTGTTTATAGGAGACTATAAAACCTTTGCCACCTCCTCACTTGGGGCTGACGCCATTTAGGTCTCAGCCCGCCTGCACCCAGGTGCTTATTAAAATAGCAAGTTGCTCCACAGCGCCTCCTGTTGTCTGCTGGTGCGCTCTTGGGGTTTGAATTGATACAAGAACCTTGCACCAATACTGTATAATTCTCTTATATGATGAATGAAAATAGTAAAACTCAGAAATGCAGATAGTAGAATGGTGGTTACCAGGGACTAAAAAGAGAGGGTAACTGGGAATTACTATTCAATGGGTACAAAATTTCAGTTAAGCAGAATGAATTAGTTCTAGAGATCTGCTGCACAACAGTATGCCTATTGCCATTGTTGTTTTCTTGTTTTGGTTTGGTTTGGTTTGGTTTGATGCTCAATTTCTTTTTAACTTTAAAAACAAAAAAAATTTTTTTTGACTCAAGCCCTATTTAGCTGTCCAGGAAATCTATGGGGGAACAAAGTACTATAACACGCCATTCACCCAGTCTGTCCCCTTGCCACTCTGTTAGAGTGAGATGTCTTAGGTAGATTTGATCTCAGGCTCCAATCCTGTCACTCAATTATGCTTAGCATGCCAAGATCCTTAACAAGACATAAACGTCCTATCACTATGGCTGCTACCAACCACTCTAGCTGCAATTCTTGCTGCTTCCCTATATGCAGCCTAGGTTCCAACAGTACTGAACCACTGAATTCCCTGAATTTGAATACGATTTAACACTTCCTTGCCTCATGTGACATTCTTTGGCCAGAATCCATTTTCTGGCTCTCTTTTTTGCCTTAATAATAGTAACTGTATTCCTAGGCTGCTTATTTACATATCTCTTCTGGGAAGTCTTTCTTTTCTTTTTAAAATTTGTACAAATTTATGGGGTATATGTGAATTTTTTTATGTGTTTATAGCATGGAATGATTTCAAGTCAGGGTATTCAGGGTGTCCATTACCCAGTACAATATGTTTTCATTAACTATTGTCACTCTGCTATCAAACATTGGATTTATTCCTTCTATTTGACTGTACGTTTGTACCCTTTAACCAATTCTCTTCATCTTTCCCCCTCTCCCTGACTCACCTTTCCCATTCTCTGTTGTCTGTCTTTACTCTCTACTTTTAGGTGACCGAACTTTTTAACTCCTGCATATCAATGAGAAAATACAATATATACAATATTTGCCTTTTTGTATCTGGCTTATTTCATTTAAGATAATGACTGACTCCATTTTGATGTTGCTGCAAATGACATTACTTCATTCTATTTTATGGCTGAATAGTATTCCATTTTGTATATATATGCCACATTTTTGTGAGCCATTCATCATTGATGGACATTTAGGTTGATTTTATATCTTTGCTGTTGTGAATAGTGCTGCAGTAAACATGTTAATGCAGGTATCTCTTTGATACACAGATTTCTTTCTGGGAAGCCTTTTGTGATTTAACCTCTAGTTTCATCTCTTTGACATCTATTATTTACTGACCAGTGTCCATTCTAACAACATTATATTGGACATCCTTAAATAAATCTCTCCTACTCCAGGTTTCAAGTTTGCCTGAGATTGAAGTGTTGGAGGATGTGGGACTTCCAATGCAAAACCTGGGACAGGGAAAACCAGGGTAGTTGGTCACCCTACCATGGGTGGGACCTAACCCTCTATCTAGTCACTTTTTTTAAAAATATATTTCCCCCATTAAACTTTGACATTCTTTGAAGGCAATGTCCTCCCATTGATCCCTGGCATATAATACCTTTTTTGATGCTTAATAAATATTCAGTAAATTATTTTCTATTTTCAAAGGGCTTAAAATAGCTCTTGGGGTATGAACACATATTTATTTTATGGGTTGTTTCCTTCCTGTTAATAGCAGCACTGTGATATGGTTTGGCTGTTTCCCCACCCAAATCTTATCTTGAATTCCCATGTCTTTCCTGTGCTATTCTCATGATAGAGAGTAAGTCTCACAAGATCCGATAGTTATTATAAGGGGGAATTTTCCTGCACAAGCTCTCTTTTTGCACGCTGCCATCCATGTAAGATGTGACTGGCTGCTCCTTGCCTTCCACCGTGATTGTGAAGCCTCACCAGCCATGTGGAACTGCAAGTCCAATAAACTTCCTTCTTTTGTAAATTGCCCGGTCTCAGGTATATCTTTATCAGCAGCATGAAAATGGACTATTACAGTAAATTGGTACAAGGAGAGTGGGCGCTACTGAAAAGATATGTGAAAATGTGGAAGGAACTTTGGAACTGGGTAACAGGCAGAAGTTGGAAAAGTTTGGAGGGCTCAGAAGAAGACAGGAAAATGTGGAAAAGTTTGGAACTTCCTAGAGACTTGTTGAATGGCTTTGATCAAAATCCTGATAGCGATATGGACAATAAGGTCCAGGTTGAGGTGGTCTAAGATGGAAATGAGGAACTTCTTGGGAACTGGAGCAAAGATGACTCTTGCTATGTTTTAGCAAACACTGATGGCATATTGCCCCTGATTTAGAGATTTGTGGAACTTTGAACATGAAAGAGATAACAGCATATCTGGTGAAAGAAATTTCTAAACAGCAAAGCATTCAAGAGGTGACTTGGATACTGTTAAAGGCATTCAGTTTTATAAGGGAAGCAGAGCATAAACATTCAGAAAAATTGCAGCCTGACAATGTGATAGAAAACAAAAGCCCATTTTCTGAGGAGAAATTGAAGCTGGCTGCAGAAATTTGCCTAAGTAAGGAGCAGCCTAATGTTAATCCCCACGACAATAAAGAAAATGTCTCCAGGGCGTGTCAGAGGTCTTCTTGGCAGCCCCTCCCATCACAGACAGGAGACCTAGGAGAAAATGGTTTCATGGGCTGGGCCCAAGGTCCCTGTGCTGTGTGCAGTCTACAAAGTTGGTGCCCTGCATCCCTACCACTCCAACCGTGACTAGCAGGGGCCAAGGTACAGCTCAGGCTGTTGCTTCAGAGGATGTAAGCCCCAAGTCTTGGCAGCTTACATGTGGTGTTGAGCCGGTGGGTACACAGAGGTCAAGAATTGAGGTTTGGGAACCTCTGTCTAGATTTCAGAAGAGGTATGGAAATGCCTGGATGCCTCGGCAAAAGTTTGCAGCAGGGATGGGGCCCTCATGGAGAACCTCTGCTAGGGCAGTGTGGAAGGGAAATGTGGGGTTGGAGTCCCAACACAGAGTCCCTACTGGGGCACTGCCTAGCAGAGCTTGAGACAAGGGCCACCATCCTCCAGACCCTAGAATGGTAGATCCACCAACAGCTTGCACTGTGCACCGGGAAAAGCTGCAGACACTCAACACCAGCCCGTGAAAGTAGCTGGGAGGGAGAATGTACCCTGCAAAGCCATAGGGGTGGAGCTGCCCAAGACAATGGGAGCACACCTCTTGCATCAGTGTGACCTGCATGTGACACATGGAGTCAAAGGAGATCATTTGGATTTTTAAAATTTGACTGCCTCGCTGGTTTTCAGATTTGCGTGGGGACTGTAGCCCTTTTGTTTTGGCCAATGTCTCCCATTTGGAATGGCTGTATTTACCCAATGCCTGTACCCCCATTGTATCTAGGAAGTAACTAACTTGCTTTTGATTTTACAGGCTCATGGGTGGAAGTGGTTTGCCTTGTCTTGGATGAGATTTGGGAACTGTGAACTTTTGAGTTAATGCTGAAATAAGATTTGGGGGTACTGTTGGGAAGGCATGATTGGTTTTGAAATGTGAGGACATGATGTTTTGCAGGGACCAGGTTGGAATGATATGGTTTGTCTGTGTCTCCACTCAAATCTCACCTTGAATTCCCATGTTTTGTGGGAGGGACCTGGTGGGAGGTAATTTAATCATGGGGGCAGGTCTTTCCCGTGCTGTTCTTGTAATAGAAAGTAATTCACACAGGATCTGAAGGTTACTATAAGGGAGAGTTTTCCTGCACAAGCTCTCTTTTTGCCTGCTGCCATTCACGTAAGACGTGACTGGCCGCTGCTTGCCTTCCACCATGATTGTGAAGCCTCCTCTGCCATGTGGAACTATAAGTCCAATAAACTTCTTTCTTTTGTAAATTTCCCAGTCTTGGGTGTGTCTTTATCAGCAGCATGAAAACTGACTAATACACACTGTTAATAAGAGTTTAAACACCCCCAGAAACAGTCCAAATATCCGTTAGCCAAATAATGTATAAGTACATGTTGAATAAATATACTATGGTTCAGTCACTGGAATAGTATACAGAAACAAAAATTAGTTGACTACCGATGTACAAAGCAGATTGATGAATCTTAGAATTATAATTTGTATTATATTTGGAACATACAAAAGAATACCTGTAAACTATGTCTCAAATATATTTTAATATCTACTAAAGGGGAAAAGAAAAAAGACTTCCATTATCAATCAATATGTGTGGGGTTTTATTATTTTCATCAATACTATTACTTTTAGAAGCAGCTGCTACTATTGAACATTCATTCCATGCCACACATTATGATTAGCCCTTAATATACATTATCTTATTTGAGTTTATTTTTTCAATAACTCTGCACTCTATAGGTGAGGAAACCAAGATACTGAGGTAGTAAATGCCTTACCCAAAAATACATATTCTGTTAGTGTTAAAGCCAGATTTCAATCCTGATCCTACCTGGATTCAAAACTCATATTTGTTCAGTGTACTATATTAATAATCCACCTAATGATCTCAATTATCTGTTCATTTGAATGCACTTTGTGGTGAACACACTGCAGGGGTCCCCCTCCTCCCATCTCCATGATCCTTGCTTCCTTGTGTTTGTGTCTTTGTATAATCTTTTCTGCTTGAGTTTAGGCAGGACCTGTTACTTGCTTCTAACCAGTAGAATATGGCAAAGGTGATAGATGTCACTTCTGTGATTACATTACGTTATATAGGATTCAATCTTGCCAGCAGAATTATTCTGGAGACTGTCTCCTTGTCTGGATTTAAGAGGCCCATATGACAGCCCTCAGCTCAAGATAGTCTCCAGCTAATTGCCAGCAAGAAGCCAGGGCTCTGAGTCCTAGAGGCACATGGAAATGAATTCTGCCACCAAAGTCAGTGAGCTTGAAAGAGGATGCTTCTCTAGTCGAGCCTCCACATGAGAAACCAGCCCAGCTGACAGCTTCATTACAGGTTTATAAGACTCTAAGCAGAGGATCCCCCTTAATTTGTGCCTGAATTCCTGCCCCAAAACACAATTAGGTAACAAATGTGTGTTGTTCTGAGTTGCTATGCTTGTGATAGTTTGTTATGCTACAAAAGAAAATGAATACACTACCTTTTTTTAAAATCATTTTTTTCCTCAAAGATAAGTTATGTACTTATTATGGAAGATTATTCTATATGTTTACAGAAGGCCTTAACCAGAGTTTGGAACTGGACTGCCCACCTGATGATGTAATTATAGGAATTATATCCTGAAAATTAGTAATATGAAACTTGTAAGAGTACAAAATAGTATCTTTGTGCCTACTGCCCATTTTGAAGCTCAGTTAGTGCTACTTTGACTAGGTATGGTGTCATGCTCAGGGTCAGGTTCCAGCCCCAGCTGAGGGCTGAGGGGAGTGGGTGGATGTGGGGCAGGGAGCTGGAAGAACACTCGAGAGACAGCAGGTAAATGAGATATGGCTTTATTCAGAAGTCTCTTCTCAGGGTCAGTGTTACATGTATGCACCACACAAACAATAGTGGCTTAGAGCCAGATTGGATGCTTTTCTATGTTATGTCAACATGGCTATGATTATTTAAGACATGGGACTATGGGCCTGTGCTACAAACTCGCTTAGTCATCCAGGCTGTTTACCTTGGCCTACGCCTGCTACCCTATGCCTGCTTGGCTGTAGCACAGCCATCTTTCTTACATATGGTATTATTGAGATTGAAATGTCATAACCACGCTGCAGAAGGGAGGCTTCCACCAGTTCTCATTAGACAACACAGCTGTATTAAATCCTTCTCTCTTCAGAAGCAAAGACCTATGCATTCCTACATGAATAGCTTTTAAAGGTTAATTAAAAGCAGTGAGAAATAAAAATTTATTAGCTTCTGCTTATAATTTTTAATAGTACCATTTCTGACCTTTTGATTGTGATCTTATGATGTACTATCCAGACGCCAGCTGTTCACTCTTCCCATCAACTTAAAGGAGAACTCAACAGAACATAGATAGAGTCCTTGCATTTCCAGGAAGGTTTTTTCAAGGTTTGTTCTGGTGAGTACAACTTCCTATGGCTGTTTGGAGGTTTTCTGTTGTGAATGAGATATTCTCTTCTTGGAGATTCACGATCTACATTAGCATTTAATAAATATCAAAAAGTTTCAACTAAGAAAAATAATTAACAATTTCTTTACTACATGTACTTATTTGTCCTCAGAAAGCTTTCTCTGAAAACACTTTACAAACTTAACAACTTCTGCTTGAGAAAGAGTGTGTGAGAAGGATGAACTCATCAATTTGGAATCTTTATTTTAAAAAATATTTTCAGTAGCCTTCACACTTGAAATTTGAAGCATCAAATCTACTAAATAACAAAACATTATCAGAGCAAGTAAAACTAAAAGTTCACATGGAAAATTTTAACAATAAAGCATTATTAGAGACTAAGTAGTAATATGTGACCAAGACTGGTCAAGAGATAAACTTGTGCATATTAATGCTATTATGATCAGCTTTTATGTCTCAGATAAGACTAATAAAGAATGATGCCAATGTTAGGAAGGAAGATTAAATACATAGCAATATATTTGCATTGTCAATTTGAATATTTTACTGAAATATCAGCAAATGGTATATCTTTGAATTTTCTAACACAGAAGTAAATTGTCTTCTGTCTTCAAATTTTATTTGCATTCACCAACACCAATAAGGCAGGGGAATGTTCCCACATGCCAATTTAGCTATAGTTACATCTTTGCAGTTTCAAAAACACAGCACTGTCTCCTACCTTAGCACTTACTGTCTTCCTGCCCGAAATTCTCTTCCTCCAGATGTCTGAATAGCTTACTCCCTTGTTTTATCCAGGTATTCGCTCAAATGTCTCATCCGCTCTTTCCCGGCTACCTTCCAAAAAGGGACACATTACCAGCCTCACTTCCTCATCCTTTACTCTCTATATTTTTCTTAATTGAAATAATCTATACCTGTGACAGTTTCTGTTGGCTTATTTGCTTGTTGACTATTTACCCAAGATACCCAACCGCAATATAGATTTCTTGGCAGCAGAGATTTTGCTCAGTTGTGAATCCCCAGCGTCTAGAGTAGAGCATAATTCTCAGGAGGTATGAAATAAATAGCACATGAACTAATGAAATAGCAGAAGTTCATCCTTCAGAACAGACTTACAGGCAGTTGTTTAAGGGAAGTTTAACATAGGAAAAGCAGTGAAATTCACCATATTAAGACTAAAAAAGAAATATGCAATCATCTCAATGCGTATAAAAACACATTTAACAAAATCTGACATCTATTTTCAATGAAAACTGTGAGCACACTAGAAATAGAAGGGAACCCTCTCAACCTGATAATCATGACTACAAGAAAACCTACAGCTAACATCACAATTAATGGTAAAAGACTAGATGCTTTCTTCTAATACTGGAAACAAGGCAAGGATGTCCACTGCCAGCACTTATATTCAACATTACACTAGAAGTTCTAGTCAGTAAAATAAGGTGAGAAAAAATTAGTAAAAGGCCTCCAGGACGGAAAAACAGCAAATGAAACTGTTTATTTACAGATGACATAATTGTCTATATAGAGCATTATATAGAGTCTATTAAAATGTTACTAGATCCACTATGTGAATTTAGCAAGATGACAGAGTAAGAAATGAAACATACGAAACCTATTGTGCTTCTACAAACTAGTGATGAATAATTGGAAAATGAAATTTTAAAACGTTATCATTGCTACCATCAGCAACTGTATGCCAATAAATTGAAAAATTTAAGAGAAATGGATAAATGCCTAGATACTACCAAGACCTGAACAGAACAAAATCTGAAATTCAAAACCTGAACAGACCAAAAACAAGCAATGAGTTCAAAGCCATAATAAAATGTCTACTAGTAGAGGCCGGGCGCGGTGTCTCACGCCTGTAATCCCAGCACTTTGGGAGGCCAAGGCGGGTGGATCATGAGGTCAGGAGATCGAGACTATCCTGGCTAACACGGTGAAACCCTGCCTCTACTAAAAATACAAAAAAAAAATTAGTCGGGCTTGGAAATACCTGGACAGAAAATAAATGAATAAAAAAATACTCAATTTTATTTATCATTAGGGAAATAAAATTAAAATCACAATTAGATACCACTATTTTTCCATCAGAATGCCTAAAATTAAAAAGATTAATCAAAGTGTAGGCAAAGCTGTGGAGCAAATGGAACTTTCATACGGTGCTATCTGTCATGAAATATGGTACAGTTATTTTGGAAAATAGCTTATTAATTTCTTAGAAAGTTAAACATATATCTTTCCTATGACTCAGCTATTCCACTGGGCAATTATGCAAGAGAGATAAAAGCATATGTTCAAACAAATATTTGTACGTGAATGTTCATAGCAGCTTTATTTTTAACAGCTGAAACCTAGAAGCAATCCAAATATTCCTCCACAGGTGAGTGGATTAAAAAAAATGTGGAATATTTATGCAATAGAATGTTTCCAATCATATAAAAGAAGGAACTGTTGATACATCTAATTATCTGAATAAATAGCCAATTGTCTTGAATAAAGTGAGCCAGTTAAAAAAGAAGGCATATGATTTTATTTTATTTACATAATCTTCTAGAAAATGCAAACTATTGTGACAGAAAGTGGTTTGTGGTTGCATGAGGAGTTTTGAAGGGACTCACAGGCATCCAGCTGTGCCCATCAGCATCCCCGGTTGCTTTTCCTCTTTGATAAACCCTCTGATCTCTGTTCAGGTCAGTTTCAATGGGAGAACGGGAGGCCTGGAAAGAGATCTAAAAGACTTAACCCTTCCACAGGGGGAGTTAATTTGCTGCATTAGCTGGGGGCTATGCAATACCTTCTTGCTCAGATTGCCTACTCCACTCTCACCCATCTCTCTCAAGGATTACGCCTTCCTCTGGGATTGGACTTTGAGGCTGGGTTTTGTAGATGGGGATTTATTTGCAACTGGCAAATGAAACTCATCTAGCCATTAGCCTGCTGCAATTATTCCTGTCTGGTCAGCCAAATGGGAGCTCAGCACAATTAGATGCCAGGAGAGAAATACCTAGGGGGTAAAATTTTTATGATGACTCTCATGCTATTATCATGAAGTAAATCCTCAAAATTCTCTTTCTGTCATTCTGCCTTTCTCCCTGTGCTGGGTAAGATTTTGAGGTGGAAAGACATCACGTCTCCTCTCTGGAATTTGAAATCTAAGCATGATGCTCTCAGGGATGTGCCAGCACTCTGAGTTCTCCAACTGCAGGGTATTCATGAAGCAAGTTTCTCCAAGGAGCTCTGAGCATTTACAGCCTTAATCCAATTCAGCCTTAAAACATTGGTGATATTAAATGACTTTTGCCCAAAGCCCCAGCAAGCAAGCCATCGTTGGATTGATCTCAATCCAGAAAGTCTCTTTTATTTACTCATGGGCTTCTCTGTACTCCCAGAGCACTTTACTGGGACCCTGCATGCAACATTCAGGTTGCTTTGCCTTCAGATGCACGAATTGTGCGTGAATTTGTCTCCCTGGCTTAAGTGTAAACTCCCAAAGAGCAGGGCAAAATTAGAAAGGCTGTTGACACGCCTACCCTGTGCCAGCCACAGGATAGTCACTCTATGTCTATTGAACTGATCAGTTATATTTTTTATTGATAGTTCTCCCTTCAACTTGTGCACACAAGTGATGAGGACACTGCAAACACAGCTCCTTTAGCAGTTGAGTTGCAGGGGAGGCAGGGTCGTGGTGCAGATACAGGCCACCATTTGTGGGCTGGTTTCTCATCTGTGTCATGGAGTCACTGAGGAACTGCCTTGCATAGGCAGGAAGACTCACGTAAAAAGAGAAATGTGGCATCTATCCTAGGGGAGCTGACAGCTCAGTGGAGATCAAACAGCACTGGAACAGTGGACAGTCTGGGCTGAAATCTCCTTGATCTCAACCCAGGCTCTACTTCTAAGTAGCTGTGTGTTCTTGAGCAAGATGCTCAACCTCTCTGAATCTCATGGTTTCTCTGTCCACCCCAGGATGCTGTGTCTATCCCCCTACACACCTGAGATTTTCCGCCTGTGTGCTTGCTGCACTCTGAGCTGACACCTCTCTCTTCACAGTGACTCCGTTTTCCTGCAATTGCCATTTTCCATGGCTGTTTCCTCAACAAGAAGTCGATCTCCTTGGAGGCAGGGATTACATTTTACTTATCTTTATTTCCCCAGAGCCCAGCATTGTTTCTGGAAAATTAAGATGATGATTCTAATATTTAGCACATAGGATTCTAATATTTATCACATAGGATTGTGAGATAGAAATATATTTATTAAAGTGCTTAGTATGGTGTCTTTTTCGCATAGAAGGCACACATTATAATTTATTCAGTAACCGTTTGAAATGAGCTGTCTTATTGAAATCAGTGGTATTACCCCACTTTATAGATGGGAAAACTGAGTCTCAGAGACAAAAGCAAATGGGAGGTTCTTGCACTGGAAAGACATGGCTGCGTGATGCATGGGACTTTGTTGGTGGTGAGTTTGCAGACGGTGAGAGAATTTTTTCTTCTAAGAGACGTTGACTAACTAGAAGGAGGAGGGTCTTGTTCGGGGAGATGGGGAAACCACTGGCAGGAAGCCTTCAGCCCTAGAATTCCAGAGTCCACCACAGGAGGAACCCAGAAGAACATTTCCTGTAGGAAATGTGTCCTGAGGATTCATGGTGGGCTGAATGCTGAGTGCGAACATTTCCCTTTCCTCGCCTGCATTTGGGAGATCTTTATTTTTCCTTTTTAAAGAGCAGTGGTTTCTCCAGACAAGAAAGGGTGGAAAAAGGGATGGCAAAGAATCACAAGGACACTTTTAGAAGTGATAAATACACTCACTATTTTCATCATAGTGGTGGTTTCGCAGTTGTGTGACATATGCCAAAACATTAAATTGAACACTTGAAATATATGCCATTTATTTCATGTCTGTTACACTTCCACAAGCCATTAAAAGAGGAAGAGAGAGAGCAAATTTGAAGTGACAGGAGAAAGAATGAAATTCCTTTCTACTTGTTTCTACCATGATGCCCTCATTCAATAAGCTGGTTACATTTCCTCATGGGTTTGTAAGACATAGAATAAGAAAAAATATATATATATATTTGCATTATATATAGACTATGTATGTATTACATATACATATATGTATTTATACATATATACATTTAATTGTTTACATGTATACATTTAATAATACCTCTTTAAAAAAGCCTCTCTGAGACACCCCTTGTTCTTTCCACCATGTGAGGGCACAGCAAGAAGGTGACATCTGTGAGGAAGCGGGCCCTCACCAGTCACCAAAATTGTCAGCATCTTGATCTTGGATTTCTCAGCCTGCAGAACTGAGAGAGAGAGAGACAGAGAGAGAAGTGGTTAGCACATGCCTCCATTTTATTACTTTATTGACTGATTCAAAATCATGAAGTTGAATCTTTAAACTACTCCTAGCCTGAAATGGTTTGTGGTTTTAGAATTTCTTAACATCAACTATTCCTTCCTCAGAGAAACTCAGTTGGAAATTTGTT
Source organism: Theropithecus gelada (assembly GCF_003255815.1). NCBI lineage: Eukaryota > Metazoa > Chordata > Mammalia > Primates > Cercopithecidae > Theropithecus > Theropithecus gelada. The sequence goes on from NC_037672.1 coordinate 35,963,335, forward strand.
TAAATTATTAAAAGTAATCCCAGAGGAGAGTGGCCTAGTCAGGTCAATCATGATTCCCGTTTCTAAGGCAATTCATCTAGATTCACAAAACAGAAGTAGATATTTCCAACTTACAGTTTATCTTAATCATTGGACTATGCCCAGTCTATTCATAGTGCTGTTGCTTCCAGCATATATTTCAATATGGATCGAACTCCAATTATGCTTTCTATAATTTTCTTTAAGTGCTAACAAGCAATGATACTCAAATATGTATATTGAGATTCTCATTTTCAACTGCTTTCTGAACATATGTGCCGAGATGTCTTCTGAAATTGAAGATGCTTTAAAAACATTTACAACATTCCCCTTCCAATTATTATTATTACTATTATTATTATTGACGCAGAGTCTCACTCTGTCGTCCAAGCTGGAGTGCAGTGGCGCAATCTCGGGTCACTGCAACCCCCGCCTCCTGGGTTCAAGCGATTCTCCTGCCTTAGCCTCCTGAGTAGCTGGGATTACAGTCATGTGCCACTAAACCCGGCTAATTTTTGTATTTTTAGTAGAGACGGGGTTTCGCCATGTTGACCAGGCTGGTCTTGAACTCCTGACCTCAAGTGATCCGCCTGCCTCCCTTGCAATATTTTGTCCTTCTCTTACGTTCCTATTTTTGAGTGATCATTAAAAATTCAGAAGCGTATATTAGGTACAGTGTGGCAAAATAGAGAAATGATCAAATCATTTTGAGGGCATCAGTGAAAGCTTTCAGTGAAGTTGGTTGAACTGCACCTTGCAGGCAGAGGAAGAATTTTCTAGGTAAACAGAAAGTTGCATTGCTATGGTCTGCATGCTTGTATCTTCCCCAAAATATATATGTTAAAATCCTACCTCCAAAGGTGATAGTGTTAGAAAGTTGGACCTTTGGGAGGTAATTAGGTCATGAAGGCAGATTCCTAATGAATGGGATTAGTGCCTTTATAAAAAGGCCCCTGAGAAACCCTTTGTCCCTTCCACTATGTGAGGACACAGCGAAAAGGTGCCATCTGTGAAGAAGTGGGCCCTCACCAGACACCGAATTTGCCAGCACCTTGATCTTGAACTTCCCAGCCTCCAGAACTGTTAGATATAAATTTGTGTTGTTTATAAACTATTCAGGTTATGGTATTTTGTTACAGCAGCTCAGATGAACTAAGACATGCATCTAAAAACAAAGAAAACTGCATGAACCAATGCATGAACTAGAAGCAGTGGCATGTGCCTTGGGGATCTGCAAGAAGTTCTATATGGCTGTTGCACAGCATAGAGTCTGTACATAGAAGGAAGGTACACAGACAGGAAGAGGGTCCTAGAGAGGGGTAATGGTATATTTTTGTAATTTAAAATAATTCAGCATACACAAAGGGATATATGTGTTTATCTATAACTTACTATAAATCTACACTCTTGGGTAACTGGTTAATATTTGAGAGGAATTTTCCTAATATTGCAGTTCCCCAGGAAACACTCCTGAGTCCTAAGATCCCATGTAAGAGGTTATTGTGGAGTGTTCTCAAGAACTACAGGTGAGAGAAGGGAAGAAAGGCCTGTCTGCTGCAGTGGCAACAGATAACTCAGCTAAGAAAGAGAGCTCTGGGGCTGGAATGACTCTTCAGAATTATGTTAATTAAAGCAAGCGGGCTGGACCAGACCTTTGTGCTATCCACATCAAGCAATCATTGGCTTCCAGCTGCCTCCAAGAGGATGTTGGTCTTTGTCCTGTTGTATTATTGCACTATGCTGCAGCTTGGTTTCTCCAGAAGACAAAAACTGAAACAGAGTTAGGAGTGTAGGTTAATTTTGCCGTGTGGCAGACACTGAGACCTACTGAGCAGTGCACACATCCATTAGGGAATCAAATCTGTGAGAGAAATGAGGCAGAAACTGGCTTGGGCAAGGGGAAGAACAGACCACCATGTGGAGCTGACAAAGTCTCTCTTAGCCCAGTAGGGAGTTCCAGAGCAAAGATTATTCATTACAGGAGTCCCATGATGGGTAGAAACTACTAGGCCATTATACTACCACTTTGTTCTCTGGCCCAAGGCCACCATGAGAAGAGTGTTACCTTAGTTTAAAAATGGAGGGAAGAGCAAACTAAAAAAGCCAAAAGCTGGAGGGTATCAGTGAACCACGCTCCTCACAACTAGACAGTAAGGGCTTTCTCGAAGAAAAGTCTGAGCTGCACACCTCCTACATTTACCAAGTCTGCCTCATGACCTCATGATCTTCTTCTTTTTTTTTTTTTTTTTTTTTTTTT